>NC_057795.1:558752088-558868473 GCF_018294505.1 Triticum aestivum | reverse complement strand
TGGAGCCCGTCTCCACGCCGACGCCCTCCGCCGCCGCCGCAGGGCATCTCTGGCGCCGCCGCCTCCGCACCGAGGCCTCCCGATGCGCCGCCTCAGCCCCGCCGCTGGAGCCCGTCTCCACGCCGACGCCCTCCACCGCCGCCTCGCCTGCTCGCCGCCTCGCCGGTCCGCCTCCGCCCCGATCTGGCGGGATCCCGGCCGGAGGAGGCCCCCCTTGCCGGATCTGCCGCACGCCGGCGAACTTCCTCGCCGGAGCGTCGCCTCGCCGCCCGGGTCCTCCTCTGCCTCGACACAGCCTGACCCGCTCCGTCTCCGCGCCCGTTTCAGATCCCGCAGGTTGACTTTCCCCCTCCCCCGAATTTCACTGTCCCGAAATTGTTGCATATTTTGGTGCCTTATTCATCATGCCATATCTCCTCATCGGTAGCTCCGTTTCATGCGTGTAATATATCATAATGTTCATCAGGAGATGCTCTACATTTTGTAACATTGTGCCTTGCTTGTTTGAGTTGATCTTGATGCCTGAATCATCATTGCAAGAGTGCTAAATAATGTTGTCTGCTGTCTGTTAATAGAACATGCTCATTTGTCATTTTTGCCATGTTCAATATGTGCCTCCTATAAGCATGAGCTCTACATGTGTTTTGTACTACATCATGCCCTCTTTACAGGGGTGTCATCCATGTATTTTTGTGAGTTGTGTACTAAGTGCATCAAGCTTGTTAAGTAGGGTACTTGCTGTTGCTGTTTTGCTAGGCTAAATCTGTTATTTTGTGATTCTATGTAAACCTGCTGCTACAAGTCATTCTATGCATAATCTGGAGATGTTCACTAAGGATGTTTTGTCCTACATGTCATGCTCTATCCATTCATGCCCCTGGTAGCATTTATAGCTTGCTGTAGGTTGTCGTAATCTTGCTCCAAAGTTGCTAAATAATGTTGTTGTCAGCCTGTTAACATTAAGTTCAGTTTTGCCATGTGTTTTGCTAGTGATCCAAGCATGCTATCAACTTGATCTTGCCATTCTTAGCTTCATAAACATGTATTCTTACTGTTGGTTGCATTGTCATGCCATGAAGTGCTCTGTAGTGAGTGGTACAAGCTCACCAACATGCCTACTTATCGTTGTTCCTGCCATGTTTGAATCTGTCATATCTTTTGCCATGTTTACATGGATGCCATCATATCTTATGATCCTTTTTGGCTCATGGTCAGTAAGGGACTTTTGTTCTATGCAATTAGTAGGTTCATTCCATGCCTTTGTTTGCCATGTTAACTTCCTGTAACATGTTGAATATAGATCTAAACATTGCAACCTGATGTTATTTCTGCAAAGTCTGAAACTGTTATTATTTTCAATCTTGCCATGTGTTTTGGAGCATGTTCTGGTGATTTCTGGAGATAGCTCAGTGTTCATGTTTTGTTATGCTTTACCTGTACATCATGTCCATGCCTTTTGTTCTCATGTTAAGGTGTTGTAGCATGTTGTTTTGATGCTTGCTAGATGCCTAGTTGCTGTTTTGGACAGATTGTTATTATATCTTGTTTCATGTGTGTGTGCTGAACCGTTGCTCCGTTTTGAGTGTGCTCTATATGAAACTTGCTTAGTTTTGCATGTAGTTTCATATTATCATGTTGCATCTTTGTTTTGAGGTGTTTGCTTGATGTTTGGATGCATTTTGCATCAATGCCATGTTTAACTTGTTTTGCTCATATCTTCTAGGCCGTAGCTCCAAATCTAATGAACCTTATATGTATCTTGACTAGAATCTCGTGTAGATCACCTTGGTGCATCTTAACTTGCTGCTTAACAACTCGAACATAAGGTTTATTCAGATCTGAACCAATTTCGAAATTTGCATATGAGGACTTACCGGAATTGTTATATGTTGTTTCCGGCCTCATTTAAACTTGCCTTGATGTGTTGCTCTTGTTTGCATCCTCTCTTGGCATGAGTAGCTTCATGTAGTCTTGCCTTGCATCATGCTTGGTTGTGCATCATGTCTTGTATATGTGTGGTGTGTTTACCATGTTGTGTGCTTCTCTCGATAGTCCCCTTTTCGTTGCGATCGTGAGGATTCGTTCGTCTACGCTTGGTTCGTCTACGTGGCTTCATCTTCTTCATGGACTCGTTCTTCTTCCTAGCGGGAGTTCAGGCAAGATGACCGCTACCCTGGATCTCACTACTATCATTGCTATGCTAGTTGCTTCGTTCTATCGCTTTGCTGCGCTACCTATCTTTTGCTCTTCAAGCCTCCCAAATTGCCATGTCAGCCTCTAACCTTTTTCACCCTTCCTAGCAAACCATTGATTGGCTATGTTACCGCTTTTGCTCAGCCCCTCTTATAGCATTGTTAGTTGCAGGTGAAGTTGAAGATTGCCCCATGGTGGATAGGATTATGTTGGGATATCACAATATCTCTTATTTAATTGATGCATCTATATACTTGGTAAAGGGTGGAAGACTCGGCCTTATGCCTCGTGTTTTGTTCCACTCTTGCCGCCCTAGTTTCCGTCATACCAGTGTTATGTTCCTGGATTTTGTGTTCCTTACGCGGTTGGGTGATTTATGGGACCCCCTTGATAGTTCGCTTTGAACAAAACTCCTCCAGCAAGGCCCAACCATGGTTTTACCATTTTCCTCTCCTAGCCCTTTTTCCCTTGGGTTTCCGGAGCCCGAGGGTCATCTTTATTTTAACCCCCCCCGGCCAATGCTCCTTCGAGTGTTGGTCCGAAACGGGCAGACTGCGGGGCCACCACGGGGCAACTCGAGGGCTGGTTTTACTCGTAGGCTGACCTATCTGGTGTGCCCTGAGAACGAGATATGTGCAGCTCCTATCGGGATTTGTCGGCACATCGGGCGGCTTTGCTGGTCTTGTTTTACCATTGTCGAAATGTCTTGTAAACGGGGATTCCGAGTCTGATCGGGTCTTCCTGGGAGAAGGTATATCCTTCGTTGATCGCGAGAGCTTATCATGGGCTAAGTTGGGACACCCCTGCAGGGTATAAACTTTTGAAAGCCGTGCCCGCGATTATGGGCAGATGGGAATTTGTTAATGTCCAGTTGCAGATAACTTGACACCAGATTCGATTTAAAACGCATCAACCGCGTGTGTAGCCGCGATGGTCTCTTTTCGGCGGAGTCCGGTAAGTGAACACGGTTTGGGGTTATGTTTGACGTAAGTAGGAGTTCAGGATCACTTCTTGATCATTGCTAGCTTCACGACCGTTCCGCTTGCTCTCTTCTCGCTCTTATTTGCGTATGTTAGCCACCATATTATGCTTAGTCGCTGCTGCAACCTCACCACTTTACCCCTTCCTTTCCCTTTAAGCTTTGCTAGTCTTGATACCCATGGTAATGGGATTGCTGAGTCCTCGTGGCTCACAGATTACTACAACAACAGTTGCAGGTGCAGGTTTTGCGATGATCATGACGCGAGAGTGATATTTGCTTGTTTTGGAGTTCTTCTTCTGCTTCTTCTTCGATTAGGGGATAGGTTCCAGGTCGGCAGCCTGGGCTAGCAGGGTGGATGTCATTTGAGTTTCTGTTTGTGTTTCATCCGTAGCAGGATGTTGATCTTATGTATGATGATGTTGTATTCGTGTGGCATTGTATGCCTCTTGTATGTATCCCCATCTATTATGTAATGTTGATGTAATGATATCCACCTTGCAAAAGCATTTCAATATGCAGTTCTATCCTTGGTGGGACCTTCGAGTCTCTTTAGGATAGTATCGCATATTGGGCGTGACACGCGATGAGCCACAAGCCGACACCTGCACCTTGTAACGAGAAGGCTCCATCAAAGTACATAATCCAATGACTACTTGCCTCTTTGCTGGGAAGGGTGGTTTCTTGAACTTCTTTGTCGGGCGTGGATGTCCATCCTGCTATGAATTTTGCCAAGGCTCTAATCTTGATCGTTGATGTGCTCTCGAACTTAAGGCCAAAGCTTGACAGGTCCAACGCGCACTCCACAATCCTCCCGGTTGCATCTGGGTTATGCAAGATCCGTTGCAAAGGGAGGCGTGTGACGACGGTGACTTCATGTGCTTGGAAATAATGACGCAGCTTTCTCGAGGCCATAAGGAGGCCGAAAAGCTTGCATCCCAGAATACCTTGACCTAGCCCCCTGCAAGAGGGAGCTGACAAAGTAGACTGGGTGCTGCATCATCTTCTTCTTTTGCTTTACCTCGCTTACTTGCACAGACGCTACCGTACCTGGATCGGATCCTATCGGGGGCTCTCCCTTGCCGGGGTCAGATCCTGCCGGGTCCAGTTATTCCCCCAAGGGCCTTGCCGCCGCTTTCACATCTTCCTCAACTTCTCTCTGCGCCACAAGCGCAGCACTGACCACTTGATTTGTTGCCGCCAGGTATAGCAGCAACGGCTCTTGTGGCTTGGGTGTGACCAGTATTGGTGTAGAGGAGAGGTATCTCTTCAAGTCCTGTAGTGTTGCCTCTGCCTCCGGGGTCCATTTCATTGGACCCACCTTTTTCAAAATCTTGAAAAAGGGGAGGGCACGCTCAGCAGACTTAGAGATGAACCTGCTCAGGGCAGCGACGCAGCCGGCAAGCCTTCAGACATCTTTGACCCGTCTTGGCGCCTAAATTTGCTCGATTCCTTTGATCTTGTCGGGGTTTGCTTCAATCCCGCATTGAGACACAAAGAAACCAAGAAGCTTGCCGGACGGAACACCGAACATGCACTTCTCTGGGTTGAGCTTGAGGTTGATCCTGCGCAAGTTTGCAAAAGTTTCTTCCAGGTCCTGCACGAGCATTGCCTTGTCCTTGGTTTTGACCATCATGTCATCCCTGTAATCTTCCATATTTCTATGGAGCTGGGGCTCAAAACCAATTTGGACTGCTCGAGCGAACGTTGAACCAGCGCTCTTCAACCCGAAAGGCATCCGTACAAAATAGTACATACCACATGGGGTGATGAACTCGGTCTTCTCTTCATCCTCCTTCGTCATGAAGATCTGATGATACCTTGAGTAAGCATCAAGGAACGACAGCAGGTCGCACCCAGCAGTGGAGTCCACTATCTGATCGATACGTGGCAATGGGAAAGGATCCTTTGGGCAGGCTTTATGGATATCAATATAGTCGATACATAGCCTCCACTTCCCATCTGACTTGTGTACTATGACCGGATTGGCCAACCACGTTGGATGGAGAACTCCCTTGACCAAACCTGCCGCTTCCAACTTCCTGATCTCTTCAACGATAAACTCTTGTCGCTCCAAAGCTTGCTTTCTGACCTTTTGCTTGATGGGCCGTTCATGGCGCAGACAGCAAGATGGTGCTCAATCACTTCCCTGGGAACGCGGGGGATGTCGGGTGCTTGCCATGCAAACACATCGACATTCTCCCATAGGAAGGCAACGAGTGCACTTTCCTATTTGCTGTCAAGGGTGGAGCTTATGACGAAAGCTCCGGCCGTGCCATCCTCCTTGACGGACACCTTCTTAGTTTCCGGCGGGGCCACCTTGGACTTTTTTCTCTGGCCGGTAGAGCTCTAGGTACGTCTCCAGCGGAAACACAACACTCAAAGGAGGCACGTTTGCTGGAGAGGGTACATGAGCCCTTGCCGGAGCCAGGAGTCTTGCTGGTGGCCGAGGCCTTACTGGTCCTCTTCTCGGTAGCAGGAGCAGGTGCCTTGGCGGCAGATGCCGCAACCGCCTCTCGGTAGAGCTGATCGGCACAGACAAGCGCATCCTTCCTATCACAACTGATGGTAATGATGCTCACCGGGCCAGACATCTTCAACTTGTTGTATGCGTAGTGTGTCGCTGCCATATACTTGGCCAACGCAGGGCGGCCAAGGATCCCGTTGTATGGCAACGGGATCTCATCGACATCGAAAATGATCCTCTCAGTCCTATAGTTGAGGTTGCCACCAAATTAAACTAATAGGGTAACCTTTCCCTTGGGATGACTCATCCCCGGATTGATCCCTTGGAATGTGCCCGTCTCCTCGAGATCTTCATCGGGGATCTGTAGCCTCTTCACCATGTTGGGTGAGATCAAGTTAAGGCCGGACCCACCGTCAACTAACATTTTCATCACTTTGAGGTTGTGTATTGTTGGGGATACCAACAACGGAAAACACATGACCGCAGTGGTGCGATCAGGGTGATCCTCTGCATCAAAAACGATAGGCATGTGGGACCATCTCAACGACTTCTGGGCGTCGACCACTGGTTGCATTGCATTAATCTCGTGCGCCCACTATTTTAGTTGGCGGTGTGAAGAATGCAGCGAAGCACCTCCATCGACACAGATGACTTCTGTTGCCTTCTAGAACTCATGCTCGGTGGATTCATCATTGTCATCATGATCATCATCCACCTCTTTCTTGTCACGGACTCGGACAGGCCTCTCTTATTGCTTTTCCTTGTTGCCGCGTCCTCCTTGGCTGCCATGCTTCTTGCCGGAACCTTCAACACCTCCTTGGCCCTTCTCCTTGTCTTCTCTCTCGTACTCAGCCCTTTGCTTCTCCATCAGCAGCTCCACTTGGCGGCAGTTCTGGAGGTTGTGGCCCTTGGTATGGTGAATCTAGCAATACTGCTTGTCGGAGCCCTCTGACTTGCCGACAGCCGCCAAGGCTCGGCAGGCGTTGCACCCGGAAATCTCCTTGTCGGGGTTGTCAACCTGGGCCTTCTTGGCGGTGTCGGCGTCGCCGGATTCCTCAACGGAAAGCACGGTCTTTCCCTTGCATTTCCTGTTACGCCGCCGGCCTTTCTTCACCGGGGTGATGACATCTTCGTCTTCAGAGTCACTTCCCACATCGGCGTCTTCGCCGGGGTACTTCCTTCCTTCCTTCGCTCGGGCACATCTGTCAGCCAGAACATATAGCTCGGCAACATCTGCGACCTTCTTCATGGCCAACTCTTCACGCATCTTTCGATTACGCACGTTCTGGTGGAACACGCTGATGATGGCAGCGGGATAAACATCAGGGATGTTGTATTGCACACGGCTAAACCTCTGTATTTACCTGCGCAAGGATTCGCCGTCTCTCTGAGGGATCACATGCAAGTCAATTGCCTGTCCAGGAGCTACGTGGCCGCCCGTGAAAGCACCAATGAACTCATGGCACAGTTCAGACCAAGAAGCAATGGAATCTATCAGTAGATGCATCAAACATGACCTGACATTGGGTTTAAGTGCCAACGGGAAATAGTTGACGAGTATCTTGTCGTCTCGTGCTTCGGCAGCTTGCATCGCAATAGTGTAAACACTCAGGAACTCGGGAGGGTGAGTCTTGTCGTCGTACTTCTCCGGGACCTCTGGTTTGGACGTGCGAATGTTGGGCCACTGGAACTGCCGCAGCTTATGGGTGAATGTTGGACAAGTGATTGCATATGGCAAGTCGCTAGCATCCCCCAACGCAGGCATGTACTCAGCGGGTCCAGCATGCCTATCAGACTGGTGACGTGCTTCCCGTCGTCGTTCGATAGTGGTCCGGGCATCCTCCTTGAGGTGCTCTCGAAGAACTTGACATTGGTCACAGCGCATCCGTGGGTCTGACAACACCATGGACACGTTGTCCCAGGCGTCACCCCGATGGGTTGACCGTGGCAGAGGGGAGTGCGCCGTGGTTGCGACGCCCTCGACCCTTCCACTGCCTGCATGCATCGGCTCGTCATTTCGGCACTGCGAGGGGCTTGCTCCCCGGTGGCCATCCCTGTTGGCATGGCCAATAAGGCTTTGGATAGCAGCCCTCCACTCTTCTTGCTTTTCCAAGGCAGGAGGAAAGTCGAGGAGCAGTTGCGCTTGCGACAGCGCTTTTGCTTGCGTGGGTGGCAGCAACAGGCGCGAGGAATCAGAGGAACTCGGACTTCTAATGATGTTAGAAGGAGTTGCCTCATGATTCCGCGGCCGAGCGCTCTTTTCACCCGCATCATGGTGTACATCTCGGCCCTGTGTGTCTTGAGAGTGACACTGAGGGCTCTTGCTGTGGCGACGCCTGGGGTCCTCAACATTGCGGCACGGTTCGTCATGCACGAGCTGAGGAGACCGCGGCACACGCGTTGGCGAGGTCGATCTTCTGCCCTTGGAGGTCCCCTCACCACCCGCGGGTGGCACAACTCCATCCTTGGGCACGGCGGCGCGTCGACCTCTGTCGCCGCTGCGGAGGATGCTGGCGGCCCGACTTCTTGTATTCGGATGGTGTGGACGATCTCGATCCCCTCCACCGCTGGTGCCCATTCCGTCGCCCATTCGCGCCGGTGTGGGCGGGGCGGCCCTGGACGGGCCAATCGCCGTAGCTGTCTTCTTCTTTAGAGCCATGCCGATGAAGGAGCTACTGTACTAACTATAGACCAGATTCTCACAACTAATGCCCACTACCTGGTGCGCCAAAGATGCCGGGGAAACCGATCACCTATGGGGTGACAAGGATCCCTTCTACGTTCGGCGGGGGATTAGTTGCACGAAGAGCTAGTCGAGCCATTAGCACACAGAGGATTTTAATCCAGGTTCGGGCCGCAAAGATGCTTAATACCCTAGTCCTACTTTTGCTAGTTATATGTGTGTTCTTGAGCTTTTGAACTAGCTACGGTGCGTGCTTTGTCCAAAAGTCTGAATCCTCTCTCTGTGCGCCTCGGGCCTCCTTTTATACACAAAAGGGGTTGCCACAGTGGCACACAGGAGGTGGCAAGCTACAGTGGTACGAGCTTATCGCTCGATCAACATAGGACAAGCGCACATAACGCGCTACCTATGTGTCCTCTCGCTTTATTGGGGATGGCAACAGAGGCCATTGTTGGGGAACGTAGCAGAAATTCAAAATTTTCCTACGTGTCACCAAGATCTATCTAAGGAGAAACCAGCAACGAGGGGAATGAGAGTGCATCTACATACCCTTGTAGATCGCTAAGCGGAAGCGTTCAAGAGAACAGGGTTGAAGGAGTCGTACTCGTCGTTATCCAAATCACCGGAGATCCTAGTGCCGAACGGACGGCACCTCCGCGTTCAACACACGTACAACCCGGTGACGTCTCCCACGCCTTGATCCAGCAAGGAGAGAGGGAGAGGTTGAGGAAGACTCCGTCCAGCAGAAGCACAACGGCGTGGTGGTGGTGGAGGAGCGTGGCAATCCTGCAGGGCTTCGCCAAGCACCTGCGGGAGAGGAGGAGGTGTCACGGGAGGGAGGGAGGCGCCAGGGCTTCAGGTGCGGCTGCCCTCCCTCCCCTCCACTATATATAGGGGCAAGGGAGAGGGGGGAGGCGCAGCCTTGCCCCTTCCTCCAAGGAAGGGGTGCGGCCAAGGGAGGGGAGGAGTCCATCCTCCCCAAGGCACCTCGGAGGTGCCTTCCCCTTTTAGGATTCTCCCCTCCCCAAGTCTCCTTGGCGCATGGGCCTCTTGGGGCTGATGCCCTTGGCCCATATTGGCCAAGGCGCACCCCCTACAGCCCATGTTCCCCCCCCCCCGGGGCAGGTGCACCCCCCCGGTGGACCCCCGGACCCCTTTCGGCACACCCGGTACAATACCGATAAAGTGCGAAACTTTTCCGGCGACCAAAATAAGACTTCCCATATATAAATATTTACCTCCGGACCATTCTGGAACTCCTCATGACGTCCGGGATCTCATCCGGGACTCCGAACAACATTCGGTAACCACATAATAACTTCCTTTATAACCCTAGCGTCATCGAACCTTAAGTGTGTAGACCCTACGGGTTCGGGATACATGTAGACATGACCGAGACGTTCTCCGGTCAATAACCAACAGCGGGATCTGGATACCCATGTTGGCTCCCACATGTTCCACGATGATCTCATCGGATGAACCACGATGTCAAGGACTCAATCAATCCCATATACAATTCCCTTTGTCTAGCGGTATTGTACTTGCCCGAGATTCGATCGTCGGTATGCCGATACCTTGTTCAATCTCATTACCGGCAAGTCTCTTTACTCTTTCCTTAACACATCATCCCGTGATAAACCCCTTGGTCATATTGTGCACATTATGACGATGTCCTACCGAGTGGGCCCAGAGATACCTCTCCGTTTACACGGAGAGACAAATCCCAGTCTCGATTCGTGCCAACCCAACAGACACTTTCGGAGATACCTGTAGTGCACCTTTATAGCCACCCAGTTACGTTGTGACGTTTGGTACACCCAAAGCATTCCTACGGTATCCGGGAGTTGCACAATCTCATGGTCTAAGGAAATGATACTTGACATTAGAAAAGCTTTAGCATACGAACTACGATCTTTGTGCTAGGATTAGGATTGGGTCTTGTCCATCACATCATTCTCCCAATGATGTGATCCCGTTATCAACGACATCCAATGTCCATGGTTAGGAAACCGTAACCATCTATTGATCAACGAGCTAGTCAACAGAGGCTTACTAGGGACATGGTGTTGTCTATGTATCCACACATGTATCTGAGTTTCCTATCAATACAATTTTAGCATGGATAATAAACGATTATCATGAACAAGGAAATATAATAATAATAACCAATTTATTATTGCCTCTACGGCATATTTCCAACAGTCTCCCACTTGCACTAGAGTCAATAATCTAGTTCACATCGCCATGTGATTAACACTCACAGGTCACATCGTCATGTGACCAACATCCAAAGAGTTTACTAGTGTCGCTAAACTAGTTCAGATCATCATGTGATTAAGACTCAATGAGTTTTGGGGTTTGATCATGTTTTACTTGTGAGAGAGGTTTTAGTCAACGGGTCTGCAACATTCAGATCTGTATGTACTTTGCAATTCTCTATGTCATATTGTAAATGCTGCTTCCACGCTCCACTTGGAGCTATTCCAAATGGTTGCTCCACTATACGTATCCGATTTGCTACTCAGAGTCATTCGGATAGGTGTTGAAGCTTGCATCGTCGTAACCCTTTGCGCCGAACTCTTTATCACCTCCATAATCGAGAAACAAATCCTTATTCCTCGAAGGATAATTTTGACCGCTATCTGGTGATCCACTCCTTGATCACCTTTGTACCCTCTTGCCAGACATGTGCCAAGGCACACATCAGGTGCGGTACTTAGCATAGCATACTATAGAGCCTACGTCTAAAGCATAGGGGACGACCTTCGTCCTTTCTCTCTTTTCTGCCGTGGTCGAGCTTTAAGTCTTAACTTCGTACCTTACGACTCAGGCAAGAACTCCTTCTTTGACTGATCCATCTTGAACACTTTCAAGATCATGTCAAGGTATATGCTCATTTGAAAGTACTATTGAGTGTTTTTGATCTATCCTCATAGATCTTGATGCTCAATGTTCAAGTAGCTTAATCCAGGTTTTCTATTGAAAAACACCTTTCAAATAACCCTATATGCTTTCCAGAAATTCTACATTATTTCTGATCAACAATATATCAACAACATATACTCATCAGAAATTCTATAGTGCTCCCACTCACTTCTTTGGAAATACAAGTTTCTCATAAACTTTGGTATAAATCCAAAATCTTTGATCATCTCATCAAAGCGTACATTCCAACTCTGAGATGCTTACTCCAGTCCTTAGAAGGATCGCTAGAGCTAGCATACCTTTTAGCATCCTTAGGATCGACAAAACCTTTCTGATTGTATCACATACAACCTTTCCTTATGAAAACTGGTTAGGAAAAACTCGTTTTGACATCCATTTGCCAGATTTCATAAATGCAGCTAATGCTAACATGATTCCGACGGACTTAAGCATCGCTACGGATGAGAAAATCTCATCATAGTCAACTCCTTGAACTTGTGAAAAACTCTTCCCCACAAGTCGAGCTTCATAGACGGTCACATTACTGTCCACGTCCGTCTTCTTCTTACAGATCCATTTATCTCAATGGCTTGCCGATCATCGGGCAAGTCCACCAAAGTCCATGCTTTGTTCTAATACATGGATCCTATCTCGGATTTCATGGCTTCTAACCATTTGTCGGAATTTGGGCCCACCATCGCTTTACCATAGCTCGTAGGTTCATTGTTGTCTAGCAACATGACCTTCAAGACAGGATTAGCGTACCACTCTGAAGCAGTACGCATCCTTGTCACCCTACGAGGTATGGTAGTGACTTGATCCGAAACTTCATGATCACTATCATAAGCTTCCACTTCAATTGGTGTAGGTGCCACAGGAACAACTTCCTGTGCCCTGCTACACACTAGTTGAAGTGACGGTTCAATAACCTCATCAAGTCTCCACCGTCCTCCCACTCAACTTTCCGAGACAAGCTTTTCCTCGAGAAAGGACCCGATTCAAGAAACAATCCCTATTGCTTTCGGATATGAATTAGGAGGTATACCCAACTGTTTTGGGTGTCCTATGAAGATGCATTTTATCTGCTTTGGGTTCGAGCTTATCAACTTGAAACTTTTTCACATAAGCGTCGCAGCCCCAAACCTTTACGAAATGAAAGCTTAGGTTTCTCCAAACCATAGTTCAAACGGTGTCGTCTCAATGGAATTACGTGGTGCCCTATTAAAGTGAGTGCGGTTGTCTCTAATGCCTAACCCATGAACAATAGTGGTAATTCGATAAGAGACATCATGGTACGCACCATATCCAATAGGGTGCAACTATGATGTTTGGACACACCGTCACACTATGGTGTTCCAGGCGGTATTAATTGTGAAACAATTTCCACAATGTCTTAATTGTGTGCCAAAGCTCGTAACTCAGATATTCATCTCTATGATCATATCATAGACATTCTATCCTCTTGTCACGAAGATCTTAAACTTCACTCTGAAATTACTTGAACCATTCAATAATTCAGACTTGTGTTTCATCAAGTAAATATACTCAACATCTACTCAAATCATCGGTGAGTAAGAACATAACGATATCCACTGCGTGCCTTAGCACTTATTGGACTGCACACATCAAAATGTATTACTTCCAACAAGTTGCTATCTTGTTCCATCTTACTGAAAACAAGGCTTTTCAGTCATCTTGCCCATGTGGTATGATTTGCATATCTCAAGTGATTCAAAATCAAGTGAGTCCAAACGATCCATCTGCATGGAGTTTCTTCATGCGTATACACCAATAGACATGGTTCGCATGTCTCAAACTTTTCAAAAACGAGTGAGTCCAAAGATCCATCAACATGGAGCTTCATCATGCGTTTTACACCAATATGACTTACATGGCAGTGCCACAAGTAAGTGGTACTATCATTACTATCTTATATCTTTTGGCATGAAAATGTGTATCACTACGATCGAGATTCAATAAACCATTCCTTTAGGTGCAAGACCATTGAAGGTATTATTCAAATAAATAGAGTAACCATTATTCTCCTTAAATGAATAACCGTATTGTGATAGACATAATCCAATCATGTCTATGCTCAACGAAAAACACCAAAAGACAATTATTCAGGTTTAATACTAATCTTGATGGTAGAGGGAGCGTGCGATGTTTGATCACATCAAACTTGGAAACACTTCCAACACATATCGTCAGCTCACCTTTAGCTAGTCTCCGTTTATTCCGTAGCTTTTATTTCGAGTTACTAACACTTAGTAACCGAACCGGTATCTAATACCCTGGTGTTACTAGGAGTACTAGTAAAGTACACATTAACATAATGTATATCCAATATACTTCTATCGAGCTTTCCAGCCTTCTTATCTACCAAGTATCTAGTGTAATTCTGCTCTAGTGACTATTCCCCTTATCACAGAAGCACTTAGTCTCGGGTTTGGGTTCAACCTTGGGTTTCTTCACTGGAGCAGCAGCTGATTTGCCGTTTCATGAAGTATCCCTTCTTGCCCTTGCCCTTCTTGAAACTAGTGGTTTCACCAACAATCAACAATTGATGCTCCTTCTTGATTTCTACTTTCACGGTGTCAAACATCGTGAATACCTCAAGGATCATCATATCTATCCCTGATATGTTATAGTTCATCACGAAGCTCTAGCAGCTTGGTGGCAATGACTTTGGAGAAACATCACTATCTCATCTGGAAGATCAACTCCCACTCGATTCAAGTGATTGTTGCACTCAGACAATCTGATCACAAGCTCAACGATTGAGCTTTTCTCCCTTAGTTTGCAGGCTAAGAAAATCGTCGGAGGTCTCATACCTCATGACGTGGGCACGAGCCTGAAATCCCAATTCAGACCTCGAAACATCTCATATGTTCCGCGACGTTTCGAAAATGTCTTTGGTGCCTCTACTCTAAACCATTTAACTGAACTATCACGTAGTTATCAAAACGTGTATGTCCGATGTTCGCAACATCTACAAACAACGTTTGGGGTTCAGCACACTGAGCGGTGCATTAAGGACATAATCTTTCTACTGTCCGCATAATCGCTACTATCAACTTTCAACTATATTTTCTCTAGGAACATATCTAAATAGTGGAACTAAAGCGCGAGCTTACGACATAATTTGCAAAGATCTTTTGACTATGTTCAGGATAATTAAGTTCATCTTATGAACTCCCACTCAGATAGACATCCCTCTAGTCATCTAAGTGATTACATGATCCGAGTCAACTAGGCCGTGTCCGATCATCACGTGAGACGGACTAGTCATCATCGGTGAACATCATCATGTTGATCGTATCTACTATACGACTCATGCTCGACCTTTCGGTCTCTTGTGTTCCGAGGCCATGTCTGTACATGCTAGGCTCGTCAAGTCAACCTAAGTGTTTCACGTGTGTAAATCTGTCTTACACCCGTTGTATGTGAACGTAAGAATCCATCATACCCGATCATCACGTGGTGCTTAGAAACGACGAACTTTCGCAACGGTGCACAGTTAGGGGGAACACTTTCTTGAAATTTTAATGAGGGATCATCTTATTTACTACCGTCGTTCTAAGCAAATAAGATGCATAAACATGATAAACATCACATGCAATCAAAAAGTGACATGATATGGCCAATATCATTTTGCTCCTTTTGATCTCCATCTTCGGGGCTCCATGATCATCGTCGTCACTGGCATGACACCATGATCTCCATCATCATGATCTCCATCATCGTGTCTCCATGAAGTTGTCTTGCCAACTTATTACTTCTACTACTATGGCTACCGGTTAGCAATAAAGTAAAGTAATTACATGGCGTTGTTCAATGACACGCAGGTCATACTATAAATAAAGACAACTCCTATGGCTCCTGCTGGTTGTCATACTCATCGACATGCAAGTCGTGATTCCTATTACAAGAACATGATCAATCTCATACATCACATATCATTCATCACATTCTTCTTGGCCATATCACATCACATAGCATACCCTTCAAAAACAAGTTAGACGTCCTCTAATTGTTGTTTGCATGTTTTACGTGGCTGCTATGGGTTTCTAGCAAGAACATTTCTTACCTACGCAAAAACCACAACATGATATGTCAATTGCTATTTACCCTTCATAAGGACCCTTTTCATCGAATCCGTTCCGACTAAAGTGGGAGAGACTGGCACCCGCTAGCCACCTTATGCACCAAGTGCATGTCAGTCAGTGGAACCTGTCTCACGTAAGAGTACGTGTAAGGTCGGTCCGGGCCGCTTCATCCCACAATACCGTCGAAACAAGATTGGACTAGTAACGGTAAGCATATTGAACAAGATCAACGCCCACAACTACTTTGTGTTCTACTCGTGCAAAGAATCTACGCAATAGACCTAGCTCTGATACAACTGTTGGGGAACGTAGCAGAAATTCAAAATTTTCCTACGTGTCACCAAGATCTATCTAAGGAGAAACCAGCAATGAGGGGAAGGAGAGTGCATCTACATACCCTTGTAGATCGCTAAGCGGAAGCGTTCAAGAGAACGGGGTTGAAGGAGTCGTACGCGTCGTGATCCAAATCACCGGAGATCCTAGTGCCGAACGAACGGCACCTCCGCGTTCAACACACGTACAGCCCGGTGACATCTCCCATGCCTTGATCCAGCAAGGAGAGAGGGAGAGGTTGAGGAAGACTCCGTCCAGCAGCAGCACAATGGTGAGGTGGTGGTGGAGGAGCGTGGCAATCCTGCAGGGCTTCGCCAAGCACGTGCGGGAGAGGAGGAGGTGTCACGGGAGGGAGGGAGGCGCCAGGGCTTCAGGTGCGGCTGCCCTCCCTCCCCTCCACTATATATAGGGGCAAGGGAGAGGGGGGAGGCGCAGCCTTGCCCCTTCCTCCAAGGAAGGGGTGCAGCCAAGGGAGGGGAGGAGTCCATCCTCCCCAAGGCACCTCGGAGGTGCCTTCCCCTTTTAGGATTCTCCCCTCCCCAAGTCTCCTTGGCGCATGGGCCTCTTGGGGCTGGTGCCCTTGGCCCATATTGGCCAAGGTGCACCCCCTACAGCCCATGTGGCCCCCCGGGGCAGGTGGACCCCCCCGGTGGACCCCCGGACCCCTTTCGGCACTCCCGATACAATACCGATAAAGTGCGAAACTTTTCCGGCGACCAAAATAAGACTTCCCATATATAAATCTTTACCTCCGGACCATTCCGGAACTCCTCGTGACGTCTGGGATCTCATCCGGGACTCCGAACAACATTTGGTAACCACATACAAACTTCCTTTATAATCCTAGCATCATCGAACCTTAAGTGTGTAGACCGTACAGGTTCGGGAGACATGTAGACATGACCGAGACGTTCTCCGGTCAATAACCAACAGCGGGATATGGATACCCATGTTGGCTCCCACATGTTCCACGATGATCTCATCGGATGAACCACGATGTCAAGGACTCAATCAATCCCGTATACAATTCCCTTTGTCTAGCGGTATTGTACTTGCCCGAGATTCGATCGTCGGTATGCCGATACCTTGTTCAATCTTGTTACCGGCAAGTCTCTTTACTCGTTCCGTAACACATCATCCCGTGATCAACCCCTTGATCACATTGTGCACATTGTGACGATGTCCTACCGAGTGGGCCCAGAGATACCTCTCCGTTTACACGGAGTGACAAATCCCAGTCTCGATTCGTGCCAACCCAACAGACACTTTCAGAGATACCTGTAGTGTACCTTTATAGACACCCAGTTACGTTGTGACGTTTGGTGCACCCAAAGCATTCCTACGGTATCCGGGAGTTGCACAATCTCATTGTCTAAGGAAATGATACTTGAGATTAGAAAAGCTTTTGCATACGAACTACGATCTTTGTGCTAGGCTTAGGATTGGGTCTTGTCCATCACATCATTCTCCCAATGATGTGATCCCATTATCAACGACATCCAATGTCCATGGTTAGGAAACCGCAACCATCTATTGATCAACGAGCTAGTCAACAGAGCCTTACTAGGGACATGGTGTTGTCTATGTATCCACACATGTATCTGAGTTTCCTATCAATACAATTATAGCATGGATAATAAACGGTTATCATGAACAAGGAAATATAATAATAATAACCAATTTATTATTGCCTCTAGGGCATATTTCCAACAGCCATCTCTTCCTTCGCTGCTCCCCCTCGCCTCGCCACACGTCCGGGCCGACGAGGCATGCAGCGCCACGCTAGCCAACCAGCTGCTGTGTTGGCGAAATGGTAGGCTTCCACGAAGATCTGCATGCCGCCACATAGGCGCCTACTTAGCTGGCATGCCTATCTTCGCGTTGGAGTGGTGGTGACGTGGAAAAACCTTTCCGGGCGCGGGTCTGGCCGCGGCCCAACGATCATCCCCGACAAGTCTTGCCGGGGGCCTTGCAGTCGTCCCCAACAAGGGTCTTGCCGGGGGTCTTCGTCTTCTGATCCCACATGGATTTGTGGGTTGCTAATCTTCGTGAGGGGCGGCATGCTATCAGGCATGTGCTCTCCAAATCTTGGTCTTAACGTTGTTGATGGTGTCAGAGCTCTCAACCCCAAGGGTGGTGGCCCTGCTGGTCTCTTTGCAAGATGCTCTGTCAAGGAGCTCGCCGGGGGCCTCGCAGGTTGCCTCGGCGAGGCTCATCGCTGGGTGTGGCCCTGCCAGCCTCCTGCCGCTCATCACTTTGAGCGTCTGTCTTGGTATCCTTTGTTCCTGTCCTGCCTCCTGCCGTCTCCCTCTACTTTGCCAAGCCCTCCTATAGGCGTGGCTGCGACCGTCCCTGCACATGTTATGGGTACAAAAGTACCCACACTTTTGTACACCGACAAATAGGTATAGAATTTTTTTGTAATTTTGTTTTTCAATATAGTAATGTATTGGAAAATTTAATTATTTTTATGTCAATATCACTTTGTCATCAAAGAATGCTATATGAGATTTGATGATCTAAAATTTTCAGTCGATGGAATATGCACGCTTTGTAGAGTCGTGTCTCCTTGGAGTGATCGTCATCGGGGCTACCTCGAGCTACTTCATCTACACCTGAGTCGGTGAGCTAAAAGTCCATCTCCTCCTTCTCTACTCCTCGATGTGTTGAATAGAGTAGAACTATGGTATTGAGTCTATGAGCTCATGTGCGGATGCTTATGATAATTGATCCGGATGGAATTAAAATTTAAGCATCGTTGTTTGTGTATGGACATCTTTGTATCACAGGGAAAATTTGAGTGACCCATGTTTTGTCGGAGTGTTGATTCATTTCCGTTCCGGCAAATTTCAGGCTCTCGATATGTCCTATTTTAGCAAAGGTCATGCCGGATTTTTCCGTGAATTTAAGCATGACATGTGCTAGAATTTGTAGGTAATATCGAGAGCCCCATATTTGCTAGAAAGAGAATTAAACGACATTTTGAGTTGACTTTAAGTCTGTCGGGGCTCCATACTTGTGCTAGAAGAAGAATGCCGACTGTTGTCGTGGGGCTCGCTTCTCCTTCTTCCCTTTGTGCTAGACCTTTGTTACGCACTAGGGGAAGAAGGAGTATCAACCATCATCGATAGTCGAAATGGTGAGGGAGTGTCCACCATATATGAGAGAAGAACAATGTCGACTGTTGTCGTGGGGGTCACTTCTCTTTCTTTTCCTTGTGCTAGATATTTGTAATGCACTAGGGAAAGGAAGAGTAGCGACCATCACCCACGGTCGCAATATCAGAGAGGGAGTGCCCACCATATTTGTGAGATGAGAGTTTAGGAAGGAAGACTCGACAGACCTAAAGTCAACCCATTGCATATTGAGTAATAGTGATCTGTGTGTTGAGTTTCCTGGTAGTTGCCTTCGGTTGATTTTTGATTAATGTTTCAACTATGAACATAAGAAATGTCTGCCGATGGAAAGGAATTCGGTATGTGCGAATAATGCAAAGACGAGCGCGGCCTGTGCAACAGGCCTCGCCTAGTTGGTGGTAGGCGCTTCAGCATCAAGCCGGATGACACCTTAGAAGTGGATACAGTAAGTCACAACGACAAGTCTTTTTTCGTAATTAAGCATGACTTCTGCCTCTTTTGTTTCAACTTATAATTTCAATTTTTTACTATTCTACTAGCGTATCCCCTTCCATGCAAGAATTTATGTCTTGGATAAGGTTGGTTTTGGTATTATGGAAACTATGGAGGTAAAAAGAGTTAACTTGAGGACCGAGCATGGTTATAGTTTTGCCGCAAAATTATACAATTTAGACACCTAGACCCATTTTGAGTGCAAACAATGGAGATCACTATGCAAGGCTTATGCATTTGAGCCTGATATGCTTATCACCTTTGATATTCGTTCGGAAGATGATATTGAAGATAATATCGACATCTGGGTCAATGTGCAGACGCCTCCAGTTCTACCATTATGTGAGTTTCTCAACCATATTTATGTCTTGGGTATTGTTTATTTAAAAATAGTTGACAACTAATTTCTGTTGACAGCTTATTTCCAGTCAAGCAAACATGTCCGGCGCTTGGTAGACCTGACCTACTATTGTCCCGAGGCTGAACTAAACTGCGAGGAGATAAGTCATTATGTCTCACGGCTTGAGGATCTTCATGCTTTCAAGACAAATTATTTTCCTAAACTTGAAAATCTTAGTACTCAAAACGTGTGACCAATAGTGTTCGTACTGAACTACGGTCACATCTATTTAGGAAAGATGGTAAGATTTTTACTATTTGTCCTCAGTGCATCTTTTGCATACATTATTTTTTAAGCTAAACTTCATTGCTAAGTATGTTACTACGATGTTCTTAAACAGGGACTCCCGATGATAGTTGTGCCTCAGTGGATCAAGGCTAAAGGTCGCATGTCCATGGTTAGCATACGGCCAAGACATCCTACATTGCACATGAGTGCAAGGATTTCTAGATGCGAGCAAGTATTAATAGCCAAAGACTGGAATAAAATTGTGAAGGATCACAAAGAAGTACTAGGGGCCAACAATTAGAAGCGCAACCCACAAATAGGAGACATGTTCATCTACATGCTTCAATATGATGAATCAGGAGCGCTACACATGTTCTATGCTATTTTACCTGAGAGAGAGAAGCGGGAGTGATTAGCTAGCTAGAATCAGTGTTGGTGGTGATGACTATGATGATTATTATTATTAGTGTTCGTGGTGATTAGCTATGACTATGATGATTAAATAGTATTGGTGGTAATATCTATGATGATTATTAGCGAGTGTTATTGGCGATGATATGATGCAAGAGTTTTTATATTAATATAATGATGATGGTAATGATGAGTACGTTATTATATCATTGGGTGAAAGAACCATGAATTAGTTTCAAGTGGATGGATCCTACGTGATCAAGTCATGTAATATCGTGATAATCCATGACTTGGTCACTTAGGATCCATCCATTTGAAACTAATCCACGGTTCTTTCACCTAGTGATTTAATAACTCATTATAATGTAAAACAAATCTCTAAATTGCTACCGTGTGAAAACTTGTATAAAGGTGTATGAATACGACCTAAAATTAAAAATAAATAGAATATGGAATCATAGTACTAGCACGGGCAGTGAGAAGTGCTACTAGTAATTACCAGTAGTGGCTGTTGCAGCACGCGCTACTACTAAGTAGATATAGCAGTAGCGCGTGCCAACAAGCGCTACTGCCAACCTTTAGCTGTAGCGCCGTATCAGTAGCGCGGTTACCCACGCTACTAATAGGCCAAAAACCCGCGCGACTGCTAGGTTTTCCCTAGTAGTGCCTTGTCATGCTCTTTAAGACAAAGTGCACTAATCTTGTTATTTTGGGCTATATCTCTTTTTAACCTAGCCACTTCCCATTCTGTAAGGGATTGCTCCGCAATATTTTTAGATTCTTTCGGCAATGAGGTGTTGCCGAAATTATGCAATTGCGTAGAGGATGCATTATATGCTACAATATTAGATGGTGGCATATGCACTCCTGGAAATTTTTCACTTATTCAGCTATGACCATGAAGGTGCAGAAATGAATTATGAGCATCTAGAGTTGTATACGCTACCGAAAAATTACTAACATGAGGTGTAGCATATGACTGTTGAGAGTAACTAGGCGAATAGCTAGTAGTATCATGGCCAATTCTCTCATTTATTGGCATGGTTGGTATATTGCAAATTAGTTGCCGATGAATAAAAGGGTGAAACAATTTCTTGCATGGCATTGGAAATTCTAACATTTGATGTTTCAAATTTATTAAACAAACGCACCATGTTGTTCATGAGCATAATGATTTATGGGATTGCCGACGCATGAGAGTTGGGATACATATGGTGCATGTTATTAGTATCATAAGAAGTTACTTTGAATCGGCCCTTGTACATAGTTAGATGCATGATTGAATAAACTAGGGCTGGCCTATAGAGTATACTCATTGAACAATCTAGTAACACCATATGAATTATTTGCATCTACACAAGGGGATGGGGCATTCATATTACCTTTGTAGACTGCAAACCCTACATGAGGATCTCTTCGTAGCAAGAATGGGCTGGAGACCGTTAAAAGCTTTGTCCCCCCAACGGAGTCACCAAATAGTGTGTTCACACATGAACATATCACCGTGTACCCTCGACGCAGCTCACGTCAAAGGGGACCCGTCCGAAGCACGGTATGCAAGCAATCTGGCGGGCGCTTTTGAGAACCCGAAACCCGACACGCCCGGGAGGGACCCCGTTAGGGCGCACAGCGGCTATGGGCTGCCCGAGGTTGGCCTGACCGCCCCTAGGGCCTCGAGGTTTGCCGCCATGCAACAAGAAGAATGAACGAAGAACAAGGAAGAAGAAGAACAAGGGAGAGAGATAAAAGTAAAGGTAAAAAGTGGTAGATGAATTGATCGATTGTGTGTTGTTCAATCGACCATCAACTCTCATCTATTTATGAGGTGGTTGGACTTCCCATACAAGAAAATGACTAAAAATTCCGTCCAAAACGTCAAAACCCCTAACCTAACTCGGACAGGAATCTTTGGCAATTTTCTGGATCAACTCCGAGCAACCGAGTGGTTTGTTTCGGTCCCGCCGAGTGAACATTGCTAACCTTTTGTAACCTTTTGTAATTTCTGGGATCAACTCGGCCTCACCGAGTCAAATTAACTCGGTCGGTCCGAAATGACTCTACAACTTCTGTTTCTGACCTTCTTTTAGCTCCACAGGTTGCATACGAACTTGTATTAAGATGATTTTTTATATCAAAATCAACTGTTTCAACGAAGACACAAAACTTTCATGTTGAAACGTTTCCATCTGAGGTCATCTTAATTGAGTTTCTGGCCATCCTATAATCTGATGTCAATACGAGTATCTCTGAAATTGTCACAACTTTTGCGCCCGAGCTCCATTTTGGACCATCTTCGTATCCATCTTGATCTTCTTGAAGTGAGCTATCTGGAGGTGAGTTCCAATCGTAAGTTTGAATTAGTGTTGATATAGCCTTGATCAACTTTTACGATTGTGCCACTTTTGAGCGTCTACAAATGTTAATGCTGCTTTGCTAAATCTAGTTATGAAAGAACAATTTTCTGCTAGTCCTAATGAAGATGTTGCATCCCATCTTAACACTTTCGTTGAAATTATGTGATATGCAAAAGAAAAAGGATGTGGATAATGATATTGTTAAGTTGAAATTATTTCCGTTCTCACTACGAGATCGTGCTAAAACTTGGTTTCATCCTTGCCTCGAAATAGTATTGATTCTTGGATAAGTGTAAATATGCTTTTATTGCCAAGTATATTCCTCCAGCTAAAATTATTTCTCTTAGAAATCAAATTATGTATTTTAAGCAACTTGTGCATGAACATGTTGCACAATCTTGGGAGAGACTGAAATTAAATAAGGAATTGTCCCAGTCATGGTTTAAGCTTATGGATGATTATACAAAATTTGTATGTGGGACTAAACTTTGTTTCTAGAAATCTTCTAGACTCTCCTGTAGGTGGTACTTTTATGGATATCACATTGGGAGAAGCTACAAAACTCCTTGATAATATAATGGAAAATTACTCTCAATGGCACACCGAAAGAGCTCCAACTAGTAAGAAGGTAACTTCTGTAGGAAAAATTACTACTTTGAGTGATAAAATGGATGCTTTTATGAAATTGGTTGCTAATAAAAATGCTCATGCTAATCCTAACAATGTGCCATTATTTACTTTCATTGAGAAAAATAATGATGTCCTTGATATGAATTTTGTCTCCAGAAATAATTTCCATAACTATGTTTATAGAGGTAATTTTAATCCTAGACCGTATCCCGAAATTCCTCTAATAATTATGGTAATTCCTATGAAGACTCTTATAATAATAATAATAATAATAATGATAATAATAATAATAGGATACCTACCGATCATGAAAGCAATATTAAAGAATTTATTAATTCACAAAAGATTTTTAATGCCATGGTACAAGAAAATTTGAATGAAGTTGATGATACGGCTAGGAACATGGATAGATTGTTCATGATGTCAAAACTCTTAAATCTAATCTTTTTCCACATAAGCATGATATTAATGAATTAAAGCTATTTATGTCTCCATTAACGAAAGTAAAGAAAGAACCGCTAGGTTGAGAGCTACGCTAGGATTCCTAGAAAAGGCTATTCCGCCCGATTTTTTTTACTGTAATCATGATGAAGATATTAAAATGATTGGTGTGTCACTCGGTGAATCTTTTTTTGGTAATATAAAACTTGATGAAAAAGGGACTGGTGACAAGTCAACTTTAGCTAGAGGGCATCCCAATTGTTCGGAGGGTGATGATCTTAATGATAAAGATAATAAAAGTGGGTTTGGAGAGGTCAAGACTTTAACTAGTGATGTGCCTACTACTTTGGATTAAAAGGACTTTAATTATGATAGTTGTTCTTTAATTGTGTGTATTTCCTTGTTGCAATCCACAATAAATTCACCCAATGCTTATGAACAAAATAAAGCTTTTACTAAACATATCGTAGAAGCTATGAGGAAAGCTCATGAAGAAAAGCTAGAGTTGGAGGTTTCAACACCTAGGAAATTGCATGATGAATGGGAACCTACTATTAAAGTAAAGATTAAATATTATGAATGTAATGCTCTATGTGATTTAGGTGCTACCATTTCTACTATACCAAAATCTTTATGTGATGTGCTAGGCCTTGTTGATATGGACGAATATTCCCTTAATTTGTACTTTGCGGATTCAACTATTAAGAAACCATTTAGTAGAATAAATGATGTCCTTGTTCTTTCTAATAGAAACTATGTCCTCGTGGATTTGATTGTGCTTGATATTGAACGTAATCCGTCTTATCCTATAATACTTGGTAGGCCTTTCCTATAAACCATAGGTGTTATTATTGATACTAAAAGAAGAAAACATAAGGTTTCAATTTCCATTAAAGAAAGGAATGGGACACTTCCCTATAAAGAGAATTAAGCCACCATATGAATCTATTATGAGGGCCACCTATGGGATGAAAAGTAAGGATGACAATACTTCAAAATATGCATTACGCGTAGCTAGGGTATAAAACAATAGCGCTTGTTGGGAGCAACCTAATAGTTAACTTTTATTTTTCCTTTTTATTTTTGTTTTTGTGTATTCACACTGTTATGATACTGTTATGATTGTGTTTTTATGTTTTAATTAGTGTTTTTGCCAAGTAAAGCCTTTAGGATGATTTGGTTGACAATTGACTTTATTCTGTGAAAAAACAAAAACTTTTGCGCCGAGTTCTGGAACTTTTAAAATTCACTGCAACTGATAAAATTCTGAAATATTTACACATGATTGATATACAAATTTCCCACGTTGTCCTATTTTTCAGATGTTTTGGAGTTACAGAAGTGTTGCATTTTTTAGAAATCATTACAAACTATTATGTTTTAGATGTTTTTGTTGCATAGTTTGCTTATTTTAATGATGCCATGGATTATATAGGGGGGTATAAGTCATGGGGAAGTTAGAATACAAAAGGTATTATGCAAATAAAATATTAATGGGTTCATAACAGTACCTAAAGCTTATGATTTGCTTGTTATACTAACGGATCTCACAAGGTTTCTGTAGAGTTTTGTGTGCTGATGTTTTCAAGTTTGAGTGTGATGACGATGGATGAAGGAATAAGGAGTGGCAAGACCCTAAAATTGGGGATACCCAAGGCACCCCAAGTTAATATTCAAGGAGAACCAAGTATCTAATGTTTGGGATGCCCTTGATGGCATCCCCTCTTTCGTCTACAATCCATCAGTATATTATTTGGAGTTATATTTTTATTCATCAGATGATACGAATTTTGCTTGGAGCGTCATGTATTATAGTAGCTTTTGCTTTGTTTGCTTTCAATTTTGCCACAATCATTGTTTGCTGCATGCACATTTTGAGAGTTTGTTAGAATACTCTATGTGCTTCACTTATATCTTGTGAGTTAGGTAGTTGCTCTAGTGCTTCACTTTTATCTTTTAGAGCACGACGGTGGCTATATTTTAAAGAAATAGTTGCACTTTCATGCTTCACTTATATATTTTTGGGAATCCAATAAAAATTAATGGTAAGATACACGTGTTATGAAATTGGTCTTGATATTATAGGTATCCAAGAGGGATATAATAAAAACTTACGAGTAGATCACTGAATATTATAAGTTTGATTCCTTGCAAAAGTTTTGCAATATAGAGATGGTAATATGTAGGAGGTACTAGTGAATAATTGTGGTTTAGTAAGAATATTGGTGTTAAGGTTTGTGATTCCCGAAGCATGCCCGTATAGTCTCTAGTTATGCTAAGAAGTTGGAGCATAATCAGGGGCGCACGATGGTAAACTCCTACCAACCTCCTCCGTAGGGGCAAGCGTAGTAGTACTTTCCTTTGAGGACTAATAAATCGTTCGCAATAAGTATGTGAATTCTTTATGACTAATGTGAGTCCATGAATTATACGCGCTCTTACCCTTATGCAATTTGCTAGCCTCTTCGGTACCATTCATTGCCCTTTCTCACCTCAAGAGTCGGTGCAAACTTTGCCGCTGCATCCAAACCCCATGATATATAGAGTCTCCTATGTTGTCACTTTCATATAATAGTGGGAAATTTTCATTATAGAAATTGGCTTGTATATTCGATGATGGGCTTCCTCAAATGACCAAGGTCTTCATGAGCAAGCTAGTTGGATGCACACCCACTTAGTTTTCAGTTTGAGCTTACATACATTTATACCTCTTAGTGCATCCGTTGCATGGCAATCCTACTCCTCGCATTGACATAAATTGATGGGCATCTCCATAGCCTGTTTATTAACCACGTTGATGTGATACCATCTTCCTTATTGATCTCTATCACCGCATTCTATTCCACCCATAGTGCTATATCCTTGTCTCACGCTCATGTATTGCACGAGAGTTGAATAAGGAGAAGCGCGTTAAAAAGTATGAACTATTTACCCGGTTGTCGTCGGGGTTGTACATGATTAATACTTTGTGTTAAGAAGATGGAGCAAGACAAGATTATAAGATTATATGGAGTATTGATGTCTTTATGTCAAACTATGGACTATTGCTTTGAATCATTTGGATGTTAATATTCATACCCTAGAAGAAACATTGCATGATAAACATGTTAGATAGCATTCCACATCAAAAATTCTATTTTTACCATTTATCTACTCAAGGATGAGCAAGAATTAAGCTTGGGGATGCTTGGCATGTCTGTAATGTATATAATTTTTGATTGTTCCATGCTACTATAGTATTAATGTTCGATGTTTTATATAACAGATTGTGCTATTTTATATCATTTTTTGGGACTAACCTATTAACCCAGGGTCTAGTGCGAGTTGCTGTTTTTTTTGCTTGGTTTTGGTTTTCTAGGAAATCAGTACCAAACGGAGTCCAATCGCTGTGAAACTTTTTGACTATTTTTTTCTGGACAAGAGAGACCCTAGAAGCTTTGGGTGGAGACCAAACAACAAGCGAGGAGATCCCTAGAAGCTTTGGGTGGAGACCCTAGAAGCTTTGCGAGTTGCTGTTGCCTTGTGGGCCCCTCGTGGCTCCGTTTGACCTAAGTCCACCACTATAAATTTTCTAAAATCGGTAAACCAACAGAGAGCCAGATACGTCTCCAATGTATCTATAATTTTTTATTGTTCCGTGCTGTTATATTGTTATTCTTGGATGTTTTTCAATCATTTTATAGCAATTTTATATCATTTTTTGGGACTAACTTATTGACATAGTGCCCGATGCCAGTTGCTATTTTTTGCTTCTTTTTTACTTCGCAGAAAATCAATACATAACGGAGTCCAAACGCAACGAAACTTTTTGGAGATTTTTTCTGGACCAGAAGACACATGTTGGGCCAAAGAAGTACCATAGGGGGCGGGGGCGCTGATACGTCTCCAGTGTATCTATAATTTTTGATTGTTCCATGTTGTTATATTATCATTCTTGGATTTTTTACAATCATTTTATAATTATTTTATATCATTTTTGGTACTAAGCTATTGACATAGTGCCCAGTGCTAGTTGCTATTTTCTGCATGTTTTTTACATCACAGGCAATATGAAACGGAGTCCAAACACATCGAAACTTTTTTTGGATTTTTCTGGGCCAGAAGACATCGAGTGGGCTAGGAATGCACCTGAGGGGAGCTCCGATGGGAGCACAACCCACCAGGGCATGCCTGGGGGCCCAGACATGCCCCGGTGGGTTGTGCCCTCCTCGTTGGCCTCCCGGACCGCCTCTTTGCTCTATAAATACCCCAATATTCCATAAACCCTAGGGGAGTCGACGAAAATCAATTCCAGCCGCCGCAGAGTCCACAAACACCAGATCCAATCTAGACGCCATCTCGGAGGGGTTCATCATGTCCATTGGTGCCTCTCCGATGATGCGTGAGTAGTTCTTTGTAGACCTACGGGTCCGTAGTTAGTAGCTAGACTGCTTCCTCTCTCTCTTGATTATTAATACAATGCTCTCTTGAAGATGCATATGATGTAAGTCTTTTTGCGATGTGTTTGTTGGGATCCGATGAACTTTGAGTTTATGATCAGATCTATGTTTTTATCCATGAAAGTTATTTGAGTCTTCTTTGATATCTTATATGCATGATTGATTATAGCCTCGTATTTCTTCTCTGATATTTGGGTTTTGTTTGGCCAACTTGATCTATTTATCTTGTTATGGGAAGAGGTGCTTTGTGATGGGTTTGATCTTACGGTGCTTGATCCCAGTGACAGAAAGGGAAACAACACATATGTATCGTTGCTATTAAGGATAACAAGATGGGGTCTATTTCTAGATAAACAGATCCTGTCTACATCATTCTTATTGCATTAATCCGTTTTACCATGAACTTAATACACTAGATGCATGCTGGATAGCGGTCGATGTGTGGAGTAATAGTAGTAGATGCAGGCAGGAGTCAGTCTAATAATCTTGGACGTGATTCCTATATAATAATCATTGCCTGGATATCGTCATGATTATTTGAAGTTCTATCAATTGCCCAACAATTATTGTTTTCCCACCGTTTGCCATTTTTCTCGAGAGAAGCTACTAGTGAAACCTACCGCCCCAAGGTCTCTTTTCATCATATTTGCCTTTGCGATCTATTTTTCTTTGCTTTTATTTTCAGATCTGTTAAACCAAAAATACGAAATACCTTGATGCAATTTATTTGTTTCGCGATCTATTTATCCTATCTACCACAATTACCTCACGTTATCTTGCCTACTTGAGGCACCGCACCCGGAAGGGATAGAAAACCCCTTTAACATGTTGGGTTCTGAGTATTTGTTATTTGTGTGCAGGTGTTGTTTATGTGGTGTTAGGAGGTTCTCCTACTGGTTCGATAACCTTGGTCTCATCACTGAGGGAAATACCTACCATCGCTATACTGCATCATCCCTTCCTCTTTGGAGAAATACCGACGTAGTTCTAGCAGACATCAAAAGGAATTTCTGGCGTCGTTGCCGGGGCGGATCTTCAACATCAGCCAGGTTCCTAATCACAAATCTCATCTCCTCGCAATTTACATTATTTGCCATTTTCCTCTCGTTTTCCTCTCCCCCACTTCACAAAAAATGCCGTTTTATTCGCCCTCTTTTTCATTCACCGTTTTCTCGTCAGATCTATTTTTGTGTGCATTCTTGTTTGCGTAGTCATGATGCCCCAAAGAAAATTTTATGATGTTCCTTACCCAAACATTTTTCTTGAAATTGAGAAAAGTACTAAGGAATATATGACTACACAATTTGAGCATAATAAATATTTTAGTGAAGAACTTAAGGAAGACTCCGTTGTGTTAGAGGCTATAACGAAACAACTTGATGATATTAGTAGAGAAGTTTGCAATCTCCAATCTAAGTATGCTTTTACTGAAAGTTTGTTGGAAAAAATATCCGATGCACAAGCTACCTTAGTAAATCAAATTGCTGCTAAACCAATCTCGTTAGAAGATAAAAGTGATGAAGATCTTAAAATGATTGGTGTTTATTCTATTGATTCTTTATTTAGTAAAATTAAGATTGATGAAAAAGGGACTAGAGAAGAGTCAACTTTAGCTGGAAGGCGTCCCTATGATTTGCAGGGTGAAAATCTTGTTGATTTTTTTAAATAAAAGTCGGTTTGAAGAGGTCAAGGCTTTAACTAGTCATGTGCCCACTTTTTTGGATTACAAAGACTTTAATTATGATAGTTGCTCTTTGGTTGATTGTATTTCTTTGTTGCAATCCATGATAAATTCACCCCATGCTTATGAACAAAATAAAGCTTTTACTAAACATATTGTTGATGCTATGATGAAAGATTTTGAAGAAAAGTTGGAATTAGAAGTTTCAATTCCTAGAAAATTACATGATGAGTGGGAACCTACTATCAAAGTCATGATTAAAAATTATGAGTGTTTTGCTTTATGTGACTTGGGTGCTAGTGTTTCTACAATTCCAAAATCTGTATGTGATGTGCTTGGTCTTACCGATATTGAAGAATGCTCTTTAAATTTGCACTTGGTGGATTCAACTATTGAAAAGCCTATGGGAATAATTAATGATGAAAAAAGGAATTATGTGCCCATAGATTTCATTGTTCTTGATATTGATTGCAATCTGTCTTGTCCAATTATTCTTGGTAGACTGTTTCTATGTACTATTGGTGCCGTGATTAATATTAAAGAAGGCAATATTAAATTTCAATTTCCACTAAGGAAGGGTATGGAACGCTTCCCTAGAGCAAGAATTAGGCCACCATATGACATCATATGGATCTAGAACCAAAGATGACAAAACTTAGATCCTACGCGTTATGCCTAGCTAGGGGCGTAAAACGATAGCGCTTGTTGGGAGGCAACCCAACTTGTATCTTTTTGCTTTTTGGTTTTCTTGCTATTTTCAATAAAATACACAATTATGCCTCTTGTTAGATATGTTTTTGTGGTTTAAATTAGTGTTTCTGGCAAGCAAGGCCTTTGGGATGATTTGGGTGAGAGTTGATTTGATCTTGCTGAAAAACAGAAACTTTTGCGCTCGCAAAATTATTTTTCATTTTTATTAGAAGAGTGCTTTTGAGTTGATTCTTTTTGCATAAGATTAATAAACAAATTATTCACGTCATACTAATTGTTCAGAATTTGGGAGTTACATAAGTATTCGAAGTAGTCAGATTGCTACAAACTGTTCTGTTTTTGACATATTTTGTTTTCTTTGTGTTGTGTGCTTGTTTTGATGATTCTATGGTTTTATTTGATGAGTTTGTGCCATAGAAAAGTTGGAATATAGTAGATATAATGCAAAAATAAAATATGAATAGGTTTACAACAATACTTATAGTAGTGGTTCGCTTTCTTATACTAACGGATCTCACGAAGGTTTTGTTGAATTTTGTGCGATTGAAGCTTTCAAGTTTTGGGTGATCTTACGATGGATGAAGGAATAAGGACTAGCAAAAGGCTAAGCTTGGTGATGCCCGAGGCACCCTAAGATAATATTCAATAAGTAGCAAGCAACTAAGCTTGGGGATGCCCCCAAGTGGCATCCCCTCTTTCTTCTAACAACCATCGGTATTTTACTTGGAACTATATTTTTTTGTCACATATTATGAGTTTTGCTTGGAGAATCTTCTATGATATGAGTCTTTGCTTGTTTTGCTCTGTGTTTTAAATGTTGAGTCCTTGCTGGACACACCTTTTTGAGAGAGCCAAAAATTATGCTATGCTTGCTCCTATGCTTCACTTAAATTTTTTAGGGCCATGGAATTGCTCTAGTGCTTCACTTATATCTTTTTGAGCATGGTGTGCTTTGTTAATTTTGAAGAAATGCTCTCATGCTTCACTTAGATTTATTTGGTAGTTAGTAATTTTTTTAAGAAATTCTCTCTTGCTTCACTTAGATTATTTTTAGAGAAAGAAAAATTATGCTCATGTTCTTCACTTAAATTTGTTTGAGCTTATCAAAAGCAACATATAAAACTAGTCTCAAAGTGATAGATATCCAAGAAGGATATAATAAAAATTTCATGAAGATCACTAGAGAAAATAAACTTGATTCTCAGTAATGGTTTTGAGATATGACGATATGATATGTGAGTCATGTTGATCAGTAATTGTGATTTAGTAAGAACATTGATGTTAAGGTTTGTGATTCCCTATGCAAGCACGAAAGTCAATAGTTATGCAATGAAATTTATATCCTACTTGTGGTGCATTATTCAGTGTTACTTATGCTTAATGCTTGGGTATGAGATTCTTTGTTTCTTGGTTGGTCGCTTCTCAATATTTTTGCTAGCCTTCATTTTGCACTAAGTATGATTACTACTTGTCCTTTTAAACCAGTTTTGCCATATGAGTCCACTTTACCTACCTATATGCGGTATTTCCGTGCTGTTCTATGCAAATTTTCATGTGCCATCTCTAAATTTTGAAAATAAATTTCTCTTTTGTGTGCTCTACCGCTTGCGAGGCAGTGATGGGTGGCCAATATTTTCCATGCTAGATGTGTTATTCTCATGATGAGTGTTTTGGGTTCTCCTACTGGTTCAATAACCTTGGTCTCATCACTGAGGGAAATACCTACTGTTGCTATACTACATCATCCCTTCCACTTTGGAGAAATACCGACGTAGTTCTAGCAGACATCAGGCCCCGAGGGGAGCACAACCCACCAGGGCGCGCCTGGGGGCCCAGGCGCACCCAGGTGGGTTGTGCCCACCTCGGCCGCCTCCCACACCGCCTCTTTGCTCTATAAATACCCCGAAAATCCACAAACCCTAGGGGAGTCTAAGAAACACAATTCCAGATGCCGGAAGTTCTAGAACCACCAGATCCAATCTAGATACCATCACGGATGGGTTCATCATCCTCATTGGTGCCTCTCCGATGATGTGTGAGTAGTTCATTGTACACCTACGGGTCCATATTTAGTAGCTAGATGGCTTCCTCTCTCTCTCTCTCTCTCTCTCTCTTGATTCTCAATACAATGGTCTCTTGGAGATCTATTTGATGTAAATCTTTTTGCGGTGTGTTTGTTGGGATCTTATGAACTTTGAGTTTATGATCAGATCTATTTTATCCATGAAAGTTATTTGAGTATTCTTTTGATCTCTTATATGCATGATTACTTATAGCCTTGTATTTCTTCTTCGTGTCTTTGGTTTAGTTAGGGAGATTAGATCATTTTTTCTTGCCAGGGGAAGATTTTCTTTGTAATGGTTCGGTCGTGCGGTGTTCTTTCCCAGTGACAGAAGGGACAACAAGACACGTATTGATCGTCGCCATTAAGGATAACAAGATGGAGTCTATTCCTAGATAATTAGATCTTGTTTACATCATGTCATCATTCTTATTGCATTACTCCGTTTCTCCATGAACTTGATACACTATATGCATGCTGCATAACGGTCGATGTGTGGATTAATAGTAGTAGATGCAGGCAGGAGTCCGTCTACTAATCTTGGACATGATGCCTATATAATGATCATTGCCTGGATATTGTCAAAATTATTTGAAGTTCTATCAATTTCCCAACAGTAATTTGTTTACCCACCGTATGCTATTTTCTCGAGAGAAGCCACTAGTGAAATATACGGCCTCTGGGTCTATTTTCTCATCATATATTTCCAGGTCTATATTGCTTTTTGCCTTTTTATTTATTTGCCACTTTTATTTTCAGATCTGTATTATCAAAAACCCAAAAATACCTCGCTGAGTTTTATTTACCGTTATTTGCATATGTCAATCTACTACAATCTTTATCCTGTCAACGCGACAATTCCTGGCACCGTTACCCCAAAGGGATTGACATCCCCTTTAACATGTCGGGTTGCAAGTATTTTTTTCTTTGTGTGCAAGTACCGTTTACATAGTGTTGCTTGGTTCTCCTACTGGTTCGATAACCTTGGGCTCATCACTGAGGGAAATAACTACCGTAGTTGTGCTGCATCATCCCTTCCTCTTTGGGGAAATACCGACGTAGTTCAAGCGACATCAGAGCCACCTAAAACACTTTTTTGCCGCACAAGTTTTTGTTCTTCCGTGATCCCATCTGGAGAGGGGGAATCAATCATGGAGGGCTTCTACATCATCCTTGCCGCCCTCCAGTGATGCATGAGTAGTTCACCATAGGCCTATGGGTCCATAGCTAGTAGCTAGATGGATTCTTCTCTCTCTTTCATCTTCAATGCAACGTTCTCATCGATGTTCTCGGAATTTTATCCGATGTAGTTTTTTTGCGGTGTGTTTGTTGGGATCCAATGAATTGTGGGTTTATGATCTGAATTTTATGATAGGTAATGGAGTCTTTTTGCAACTTTATTATGCATGATTTTTGTAGATTTGTATTTCCCTCCAATCTATCCATTTGGTTTGGCCAACTATGGGACCAGGTCGGCCCCTTGCTGGTTCGGCCGGGGTACGACGTGTTGCACAAAGAGCATACCAACATAAGGCTGCATGGCAGAGATCACGCGGGCATTTTTATCCAGGTTCGGGCCACCGCGAGGCGAGAAAACCTACTCCTGCTTTGGTGGATTGATGGTGGAAGTGTGGTTTTGGAGCGTAGTACACTTGCCCGGCAAGGGTTGCCTCAGGGCGGCAGCGACTACACGCGTACGGGGGTGCGAGTTATCAAACATTCCAACCTCTCGAACCATTGCCATGGGCCTCCTTTTATAGGTTAAGGGGTCACCAGAGTGGCAAATTAGTCATTAGACACTGATAAGATAGAAAACAATGCTATCGTACCTAACTCTATAGGCTGACAGGGCGCATTTAATGTGCCACTTAACGGCATGTCCTTGGTTGCCCGGCAAGGCTTGCCGGGCTATCTCGCCAGCTCCACGCCTGCTTGTCTGACACATCATAGGATGGGTGTCATCTGTGGGTTTTTTGGTAGAAAGGGGTTGTCATGTGGCGACTGGCAGCCACCTAATCACTATGCGGCTTAACACCACACTGATTGACGACATGAGTCGTGGTGGAGTGGTCGGTGAGGCACTTCGTCCTCCGCAATCCCTAGCAAGCCCTGTCGGGACGCCTTGGTCATCTTCTTCTGGGGGTGGCCTCGCCCCTTGCCGGGCTCGCCTGTGCGGCAAGGGAGGCCTCTCTCTTGATGACATCTTGCTCTTCTGGCTTGGTCTTGGTGCCTTTGATTTGCTTGTTGGTTCTTTGAATCTCTTGGTTTCCTGTACTCCGTCTTGGACTGGTGCTTCGATCTAGATCTTGTGCCTAGGGTCTGTTGCACTGACAGAAGCCCCCGGGCCTGCCCCAAATGCGTTGCTGAGTGTCATCGGGGTAGGGCCTAATAGGTGCACACGCAGAGCTGCTGAAGAGGCTGGTCTCTTGAGATCTTCTTTGCTCCTTCATCAGTCTTTATTTCGGGTCAGTTTCTGATTTCCTCGCGCATCGTACGCGACGTTAGGAAAAAATCTTGGAACATGGCCTGCATGGCGCTCGCACCCCACGATCACGGGGTGGACATGGCCATCCCACTTGCTTTTGTGCTTCTGGCTCATCCGCCACTTGTCCTCCATGACTCAAGAAGCATAGGTGGTGAATGCGGAGGGCACGAATGTTAGTGCCGCAGCGGGAAATCAGGCGTTGCTGGTTGGAGCAGCGGGTCAGCCCTGATTCCCCGCGTCTCTAGAGGGGAGGCGAGCCCACATTGGATGAGCAGGTGGCCGCCCTCGGCGTGAGGGGCCAGCCCCCGGCCCCGCCCTTCTATAAAAGGGGGCAGGAATGGTGCTCTTAAATGCGCACCTCTTCCTCCTTCTTTCTTTGTAGTCTTCTCTCGCTTGTCATGATGAGGGGGCGAGGGCGCGATGGTACTCCAATGGCGGCGATGAGGGCTTCTACTCGACAACGCATCCCTCCTCCTCCGAAGCCCACGGTGGCGGAGCCTGCCACGAGAGGAGGAGGGATGGGGTGGAGCCGAGGTCGTCGCGTTCCCCGGCACCCCTCCTTTGCCTTCTTTCTCTTCACCTGCCGTGCCTAGGATGAGAGGGACAAGAAAGGGGATTATGAGGCACTTATCTTTTTTCAATCTTAAATCTGTAGGCATTTGCCAAATTTAATTCAAATAGTGTAATCCCTCGAGTCCATGTTCGTGTTCTGATGCGTGTACTTGTATTAGCATGTTAATGAAAAAGATGAACCTTGCCGGGGACTCGCGCATGTATATGTCCATGCAAGGGTGAGATGCCTCTTTAATCTGAATAAACGAATTTCTCGCGGCAGGCTATCTTGCCGGCACCCTTTTTGTGTGCTGGAGAGTCACATCTACCGGGTTACAGACAAAGGGGCCAGCCCCCCGCAAATTTTATTTTACCAAAGGCAACTGCGACCATTCTGACCGAAGCAACATTCGAGTCAAGAATGGGAGCACCTAAGTCTAAAAAAGAGTAGCGAGGTTTTCTAATGCATAAGTTATAGCTTACATAAAACAAATGTACAAGAGGTAGAACTATCTATTTGGCTTGCCGGGGATCACAGTGTCGGGATATCTTCTCAACTCCTTGTCAAAGCCAAGTTCACGGCAAGAACCTGTAGCTTCATGCAGATGAGAATGAATGCAGGATGCGATCCTATATTTATGCATATGCTCATGAAATGCTTATGCAGTGATCTGGAAGGCTTATGCGTGCATTCAATCTAGGTTGGGGCCCCCCTACAGTGCTTCTTTATCTTCTCTTGCATGAGGTCATCGCCCCGGCTTTGTACAAGGAGTTACATGCAGCTGAGGCAAGACCTGTACAAATGGGTGGCTGCCGGGCAGGGTCTGGCAGCCTCGTGCCTTACGGGTAGAACTTGCGAAGATGCTAAATATTACATGAGTTTTGCAACTGAGTGAAGGAAATATGCCCTAGAGGCAATAATAAAGTTATTATTTATTTCCTTATATCATGATAAATGTTTATTATTCATGCTAGAATTGTATTAACCGGAAACATAATGCATGTGTGAATACATAGACAAACATAGTGTCACTAGTATGCCTCTACTTGACTAGCTCGTTTATCAAAGATGGTTATGTTTCCTAGCCATGGACAAAAGAGTTGTCATTTGATTAACAGGATCACATCATTAGGAGAATGATGTGATTGACTTGACCCATTCCGTTAGCTTAGCACTTGATCGTTTAGTATGTTGCTATTGCTTTCTTCATGACTTATACATGTTCCTATGGCTATGAGATTATGCAACTCCCGTTTACCGGAGGAACACTTTGTGTGCTACCAAACGTCACAATGTAACTGGGTGATTATAAATGAGCTCTACAGGTGTCTCCGAAGGTACATGTTGGGTTGGCGTATTTCGAGATTAGATTTGTCACTCTGATTGTCGGAGAGGTATCTCTGGGCCCACTCGGTAATGCCCGTCACTATAAGCCTTGCAAGCATTGCAACTAATTAGTTAGTTGCGGGATGATGTATTACGGAATGACTAAAGAGACTTGCGGGTAACGAGATTGAACTAGGTTTTGAGATACCAATGATCGAATCTTGAGCAAGTAACATATCGATGATAAAGGGAACAACGTATGTTGTTATGCGGTTTGACCGATAAAGATCTTCGTAGAATATGTGGGAGCCAATATGGGCATCCAGGTCCCGCTATTGGTTATTGATCAGAAACGTGTCTCAGTCATGTCTACATAGTTCTCGAACCCATAGGGTCCACACGCTTAACATTTCGTTGACGATATAATATTATATGAGTTATGTATGTTGGTAACCGAATGCTGTTCGGAGTCCCGGATGAAATCATGGACATGACGAGGAACTCCGGAATGGTACAGAGATAAAGTTTAATATATGGGATAATGTTGTTTGGTCTCCAGAAGGGTTTCGGAATTCACCGGAAGGGGTTACGGATGTTTCCCGAAAGTTTTGGGTACGAGAACATGTTATTTGGGCCAAAGGGGAAAGCCCACAAGGTTTTTGGAAAGCACAAAAGGAAGTTTGCGGAGTCCAGGGGCCAGATGCCAGGGTCCTTGGCGTCTGGGTCCAGACGCCGGGAACCCTGGCGTCTGGCCCTGGAGTCCGAGAAGGACTCTTGCCTTTCGGGTGAAACCGACTTTGTGGAGGCTTTTACTCCAAGTTTCGACCCCAAGGCTCAACATATAAATAGAGGGGCAGGACTAGCACCAAAGAAACATCAAGAAACACCAAGCCGTGTGCCGGCAACCATGTCCCCTCTAGTTTATCCTCCATCATAGTTTCCGTAGTGCTTAGGCGAAGCCCTGCGAAGATTGTTCTTCACCAACACCGTCACCACGCCGTCGTGCTGCGGAACTCATGTACTACTTCGCCAGTCTTGCTGGATCGAGAAGGCGAGGACGTCATCAAGATGAACGTGTGCAGAACTCGGAGGTGCCGTGCGTTCGGTACTTCGATCGGTCGGATCGTGAAGACGTACGACTACATCAACCACGTTGATAAACGCTTCCGCTTAGCGATCTTCAGGGGTATGAAGATACACTCCCCCTCACGTTGCTATGCATCACCATGATCTTGCGTGTGCGTAGGAATTTTTTTTGAAATTACTACGTTCTCCAACAGTGGCATCCGAGCCTGGTTTTATGCGTAGATGTTATATGCACGAGTAGAACACAAGTGAGTTGTGGGCGATACAAGTCATACTGCTTACCAGCATGTCAGACTTTGGTTCGGCGGTATTGTTGGATGAAGCGGCCCGGACCGACATTACGCGTACGCTTACACGAGACTGGTTCTACCGATGTGCTTTGCACACAGGTGGCTGGCGGGTGTCTATTTCTCCAACTTTAGTTGAACCGAGTGTGGCTACGCCCGGTCCTTGCGAAGGTTAAAACAGCACTAACTTGACGACCTATCGTTGTGTTTTTGATGCGTAGGTAAGAACGGTTCTTGCTCAGCCTGTAGTAGCCACATAAAATTTGCAACAACAAAGTAGAGGACGTCTAACTTGTTTTTGCAGGGCATGTTGTGATGTGATATGGTCAAGACGTGATGCTATATTTTATTGTATGAGATGATCATGTTTTGTAACCGAGTTATCGGCAACTGGCAGGAGCCATATGGTTGTCGCTTTATTGTATGAAATGCAAATGCCCTGTAATTGCTTTACTTTATCACTAAGCGGTAGCGATAGTCGTAGAAGCAATAGATGGCGTAACGACAACGATGCTACGATGGAGATCAAGGTGTCACGCCGGTGACGATGGTGGTCACGACGATGCTTCGGAGATGGTGATCACAAGCACAAGATGATGATGGCCATATCATATCACTTATATTGATTGCATGTGATGTTTATCCTTTATGCATCTTATCTTGCTTTGATTGACGGTAGCATTTTATGATGATCTCTTACTAATTATCAAGAAGTGTTCTCCCTGAGTATGCACCGTTGCGAAAGTTCTTCGTGCTGAGACACCACGTGATGATCGGGTGTGATAGGCTCTACGTTCAAATACAACGGGTGCAAAACAGTTGCACACGCGGAATACTCAGGTTAAACTTGACGAGCCTAGCATATACAGCTATGGCCTCAGAACCCGGAGACCGAAAGGTCGAACGTGAATCATATAGTAGATATGATCAACATAGTGATGTTCACCATTGAAAACTACTCCATCTCACGTGATGATCGGACATGGTTTAGTTGATTTGGATCACGTGATCACTTAGAGGATTAGAGGGATGTCTATCTAAGTGGGAGTTCTTAAGTAATATGATTAATTGAACTTAAATTTATCATGAACTTAGTACTGGTAGTATTTTGCAAAATTATGTTGTAGATCAATAGCTTGCATTGTTGCTTTCATATGTTTATTGTGATATGTTCCTAGAGAAAATTGTGTTGAAAATGTTAGTAGCAATGATGCGGATTGGATCCGTGATCTGAGATTTATCCTCATTGTTGCACAGAAGAATTATGTCCTTGTTGCACCGCTAGGTGACAGACCTATTGCAGGAGCAGATGCAGACGTTATGAACGTTTGGCTAGCTCAATATTATGACTACTCAATAGTTTAGTGCACCATGCTTAACGGCTTAGAATCGGGACTTCAAAGACGTTTTGAACGTCATGGACCATATGAGATGTTCCAGCAGTTGAAGTTAATATTTCAAGCAAATACCCGAGTTGAGAGATATGAAGTCTCCAACAAGTTCTATAGCTAAAAGATGGAGGAGAATCGCTCAACTAGTGAGCAGGTGCTCAGATTGTCTGGGTACTACAATCGCTTGAATCAAGTGGGAGTTAATCTTCCAGATAAGATAGTGATTGATAGAGTTCTCTAGTCACCATCAAAAAGTTACTAGAACTTTGTGATGAACTATAGTATGCAAGGGATGACGAAAATGATTCTCGAGCTCTTCGTGATGCTGAAATCAACGAAGGTAGAAATCAAGAAAGAGCATCAAGTGTTGATGATTGACAAGACCACTAGTTTCAAGAAAAGGGCAAAGGGAAAGAAAGGGAACTTCAAGTAGAATGACAAGCAAGTTGTCACTCCCGTGAAGAAACCCAAAGCTGGACCAAAGCCTGAAACTGAGTTCTTACACTGCAAAGGAAATGGTCACTGGAAGCGGAAATGCCCTGAATATTTGGTGGATAAGAAGGATGGCAAAGTAAACAAGGGTATATTTGATATACAGGTTATTGATGTGTACCTTACTAGTGTTTATAGTAGCCCCTGGGTATTTGATACTTGTTCGGTTGCTAAGATTAGTAACTCGAAACAGGAGTTACAGAATAAACAGAGACTAGTTGTGGGTGTAGTGACGATGTGTGTTGGAAGTAGTTCCAAGATTGATATGATCATCATCACACTCTCCCTACACTTTCGAGATTAGTGTTGAACCTAAATAAATGTTATTTGGCGTCTGCGTTGAGCATGAATATGATTTGATCATGTTTATTGCAATACGGTTATTCATTTAAAGTCAGAGAATAATTGTTGTTCTGTTTACATGAATAAAACCTTCTATGGTCATACACCCAATGAAAATAGTTTGTTTAATCTTGATCGTAGTGATACACATATTCATAATATTGATGCCAAAAGATGAAAAGTTAATAATGATAGTGCAACTTATTTACGGCACTGCCGTTTGGGTCATATCAGAGTAAAGCGCATGAAGAAACTCCGTAAAGATGGATTTTCGGAATCACTTGATTATGAATCATTTGATGCTTGCGAACCATGCCTTTTGGGCAAGAGACTAAAACTCCATTATTCGGAACAATGGAACGAGCTATTGACTTGTTGGAAATAATACATACCGATGTATGCGATCCAATGAGTGTTGATGCTCGTGGCGACTATCGTTATTTTCCGATCTTCACAAGATGATTTGAGCATATATGAGTATATCTATTTAATGAAACACAAGTCTGAAACATTTGAAAAGTTCAAAGAATTTCAGAGTGAAGTGGAGAATCATCGTAACAAGAAAATCAAGTTTCTACGATGTGATCGTGGAGGAGAATATTTGAGTTACGAGTTTGGCCTTCATATAAAACAATGTGGAATAGTTTCATAGTTCATGCCACCTGGAACACCACAGCATTATGGTCTGTCCGAACGTCGTAACCACACTTTATTCGATATGGTGCGATCTATGATGTATCTTACCGATTTACCACTATCGTTTTGGGGTTATGCATTAGAGATAGCGGCATTCACTTTAAATAGGGCACCATCAAAATCCGTTGAGACGACTCCTTATGAACTGTGGTTTGGCAAGAAACCAAAGTTGTCGTTTCTTAAAGTTTGGGGCTGCGATGCTTATGTGAAAAAGTTTCAAACCTGATAAGCTCGAACCCAAATCGGAGAAGTGCGTCTTCATAGAATACCCAAGGGAAACTATTGGGTACACCTTCTATCACAGATTTGAAAGCAAGATATTCGTTGCTAAGATGGATCCTTTCTAGAGAAGGAGTTTCTCTCGAAAGAAGTGAGTGGGAGGAAATTAGAACTTGATGAGGTAATTGTACCTCCTCCCTTATTGGAAAGTAATTCATCACAGAAATCAGTTCCAATGATTCCTACACCAATTAGTGAGGAAGTTAATGATGATGATCATGAAACTTCAGATCAAGTTGCTACCAAACCTCGTAGGTCTTCCAGAGTAAGATCCGCACCAGAGTGGTACGGTAATCATGTTCTGGAAGTCATGTTACTAGACCATGATGAACCTACGAACTATGAGGAAGCGATGATGAGCCCAGATTCCGCGAAATGGCTGGAGGCCATGAAATCTGAGATAGGGTCCATGTATGAGAAAAAAGTGTGCACTTTGATTGACTTGCTCGATGATCAGCAAGCCATGTTAAATAAATGGATCTTCAAGAGGAAGACGGACACTGATAGTAGTGTTACTATCTACTAACTCGACTTGTTGCGAAAGGTTTTCAACAAGTTCAAGGTGTTGAATACGATGAGATTTTCTCACTCGTGTCGATGCTTAAGTCTGTCCGAGTCATGTTAGCAATTGCCACATTTTATGAAATCTGGCAAATGGATGTCAAAACTGCATTCCTTAATGGATTTTTTAAAGAAGAGTTGTATATGGTGCAACCAAAAAGTTTTGTTAAATCCTAAAGGTGCTAACAAAATGTGCAAGCTCCAACGATCCATCAATGGAGTGGTGCAAGGATCTCGGAGTTGGAATACACTTTGATGAGTTGATCAAATCATATGGTTTTATACAGACTTTTGGAAAGGCCTGTATTTACAAGAAAGTGAGTGGGAGTACTACAGCCTTTCTGTTAAGTATATGTGAGTGACATATTGTTGATCAAAAATGGTGTAGATTTTTTCTGGAAAGCATAAAGAAGTGTTTGATAGGAGTTCTTTAAAAGAACGAACTCGGTAAAGCTACTTACATATTGAGCATCAAGATCTATTGAGATAGATCAAGACACTTGATAAGATTTTCAATGAGTACATACCTTGATAAGATTTTGAAGTAGTTCAAAATGGACCAGTCAAAGAAGAAGTTCTTGCCTGTGTTGCAAGGTGTGAAATTGAGTAAGACTCAAATCCCGAGCACGGTAGAAAATAGAAAGAGAATGAAAAGTCATTCCCTATGCCTCAGTCATAGAATCTATAAAATATGCTATGTTGTGTATCAGACCTATTGTATACCTTGCTCTGAGTTTGGCAAAGGAATACAATTTTGATCTAATAGTAGATCATTGGACAGCGGTCAAGAATATCCTTAGTGAGGACTAAGGAGATGTTTCTCGATCATGGAGGTGATAAAAGAGTTCGTCATAAAAAGTTACATCGTTGCAAACTTTAACACTGATCCAGATGACTCTAAGTCTCAATCTGGATACATATTGAAAGTGGGAGCAATGAGCTAGAGTAGCTCCGTGCAGAGCATTGTAGACATAGAATATTTGCAAAGTACATACGGCTCTGAATGTGACAGACCCGTTGACTAAACTTCTCTCACGAGCAAAACATGATCGTACCTTAGTACTCTTTTGGGTGTTAATACCATAGCAATGTGAACTAGATTATTGACTCTAGTAAACCCTTTGGGTATTGATCACATGACGATGTGAACTATGGGTATTAATCACATACAGATGTGAATATTGGTGTTGAATCACATGCTGATGTGAACTAGATTATTGATTCTAGTGCAAGTGGGAGACTGAAGGAAATATGCCCTAGAGGCAATAATAAAGTTATTATTTAGTTCCTTATATCATGATAAATGTTTATTCTTCATGCTAGAATTGTATTAACCGGAAACATAATACATGTGTGAATACATAGAAAACATAGTGTCACTAGTATGCCTCTACTTGACTAGCTCGTTTATCAAAGATGGTTATGTTTCCTAGCCATGGACAAAAGAGTTGTCATTTGATTAACGGGATCACATCATTAGGAGAATGATGTGATTGACTTGACCCATTCTGTTAGCTCAGCACTTGATCGTTTAGTATGTTGCTATTGCTTTCTTCATGACTTATACATGTTCCTATGACTATGAGATTATGCAACTCCCGTTTACCGGAGGAACACTTTGTGTGCTACCAAACGTCACAATGTAACTGGGTGATTATAAAGGAGCTCTACAGGTGTCTCCGAAGGTACATGTTGGGTTGGCGTATTTCGAGATTAGGATTTATCACTCCGATTGTCGGAGAGGTATCTCTGGGCCCACTCGGTAATGCACGCCACTATAAGCCTTGCAAGCATTGCAACTAAGTAGTTAGTTGTGGGATGATGTATTACGGAACGAGTAAAGAGACTTGCCGGTAACGAGATTAAACTAGGTATTTAGATACCAATGATCGAATCTCGGGTAAGTAACATACCGATGACAAAGGGAACAACGTATGTTGTTATGCTGTTTGACCGATAAAGATCTTCGTAGAATATGTGAGTGCTAATATGGGCATCCAGGTCCCGCTATTGGTTATTGACCGGAAACGTGTCTCCGTCATGTCTACATAGTTCTCGAACCCGTAGGGTCCGCACGCTTAACGTTTCGTTGACGATATAATATTATATGAGTTATGTATGTTGGTAACCGAATGTTGTTCGGAGTCCCGGATAAGATCATGGACATGACAAGGAACTCCGGAATGGTCCGAAGATAAAGTTTAATATATGTGATAATGTTGTTTGGTCTCCGGAAGGGTTCCGGAATTCACCGGAAGGGGTTCCGGATGTTTCCCGAAATTTTGGGTACGAGAACACATTATTTGGGCCAAAGGGGAAGCCCACAAGGTTTTTGGAAAGCGCAAAATGAAGTTTTGCGGAGTCCAGGGGCCAGACGCCAGGGTCCCTGGCGTCTGGGTCCAGACGCCGGGAACCCTGACGTCTGGCCCTGGAGTCCGAGAAGGACTCTTGCCTTTCGGGTGAAACCAACTTTTTGGAGGCTTTTACTCCAAGTTTTGACCCCAAGGCTCAACATATAAATAAAGGGGCAGGACTAGCACCAAAGAAACATCAAGAAACACCAAGCCGTGTGTCGGCAATCCCGTCCCCTCTACTTTATCCTTCGTCATAGTTTCCATAGTTCTTAGGCGAAGCCCTGCGGAGATTGTTCTTCACCAACACCAACACCACGCCGTCGTGCTGCCGGAACTCATCTACCATTTCACCCGTCTTGCTGGATCGAGAAGGCGAGGACGTCATCGAGCTGAACGTGTGCAGAACTCGGAGGTGCCGTGCGTTCAGTACTTGGATCGGTCGGATCGTGAAGACGTACGACTACATTAACCGCGTTGATAAACGCTTACGCTTAGCGATCTTCAAGGGTATGAAGATACACTCCCCCTCTTGTTGATATGCATCACCATGATCTTGCGTGTGCGTAGGAATTTTTTTGAAATTACTACGTTCTCCAACACTGAGTACTATCTCCGGTCTCCAGACGGACTGCGCCAGGTCTGGTGACTCGTACTACCCGGTAAGGGCCTTCCCACTTTGGTGATAACTTGTGTATATCCTTGGCGGACTAAACGCGCCTAAGGACAAGGTCACCTTCCTGAAAACACCGGGCATGAACCCTGCGGCTATGATAGCGATGCAGGGCTTGCTGATAGCATGCAGCATGCGTAGTAGCCCGGAGACGGTTCTCCTCGAGTAGCACATTGTCTTCACGCCGGCGCTGATCTTACATGACTTCATCGTAAGCAAGCACTCGAGGCGACCCATAAATGTGTTCTGTGGGGCTAACTGCTTCTGCCACATAGACCAGGGAGAAGGGAGTCTGCCCAGTAGCTTGGTTTGGTGTTGTTTTGAGGGGCCAGAGAACTACTGGCAGCTCCTCGATCCACCGCCTGTCGTGCTTCTGTAGCATATCAAAGGTTCTTGTCTTGAGTCCGCGTAGCACTTCAGCATTCGCCCTCTCAGCTTGTCCATTGCTCTGGGGGTGTGCCATAGAGGCGAATGAGATCTTGCATCCGAGGGCATGAACATATTTCATGAAGGTGCTGCTCGTGAACTGGGTGCCGTTGTTGGTGATGATCCTTGCCAGATATCCAAAATTACACACTAGATCTTTCAAGAACTTGATAGCTGACTAAGCAATCACCTTTCCCATGACAGTCACTTCCGGCCACTTTGTAAACTTGTCGATGGCAACGAACAAAAGTTCATAGCCCCCGATTGCTCGGGGAAAGGGGCCGAGGATATCGAGCCCCTAGACCAAAAATGGCCATGATAGAGGGATTGTCTGAAGCGCTCGGGCAGGCAGGTGGGTTTTCTTGGAATGGAACTGGCAGGTATCACACTTAGTAACTAGCTCGATCGCATCTTGGAGGGCTTTGATCCAATAGCATCCTTGCCAGAATGCTTTCCTAACTAACGCCCTTGATCCAATCTGGGAGCCATATATTCCTTTGTGTATCTCAGCCAGCAGTTCTTTTCCTTCTTCCCGATAGAGGCACTTTGATTTCACATCGTTGGGCCTCCTTCTATACAGAGTGTTATCGACAAACTGATACATACTAGCCCTCCAGGCTACTCTTTCAGCTTCGTCTTGGTCGCCGAGAAGCTCCCTGGTCTGGAGGAAGTGGACAATGTGCCTTGTCCAAGTTGGAGCCTGGGGCTCGGCAACGAGGACTAGCAGCACCTCCTCTGTTGTGAGGAGTTCTTTCCGGCCGGGTCTCTGCCGGGAGCGGACGGCTCTACCGGGAGAGGCTTACCGGTGTCAAACTTTCTCCTTTTTCGGGTCATTGTTGCCGGGTATACGGAGGGCTGAGTAAGACGGAGAAGAAAAGTTCCTGGTTCCACAGGAAGCTTCTGCACAACACACTTTGACAGATGATCAGCTATGCTGTTTTCCGCACGGGGTACTGCTCTGTTTGCAACCCGTCAAAGTGCTCCTCCAATCTTCTCACTTCCTCAACGTATGCCTCAATCAACAGACTCTGATAATCTTTGTTGATGTGTCTCACCACCAGCTGTGAATCTCCTCGAAGGATCCGCTTCTTAATTCCCAATTCAACTCCAATCCTGAGCCCAGCAAGGAGCCCTTCATACTCTGTTGTATTGTTGGTTGCTTCTTCCCAAGCAAAATGCATTTGGACGATGTACTTCAACTGCTCCCCGGAGGGGTCAACAAGAAGCACGCTAGCCCCTGCACCTTGTAGGGAAAAAGCACCATCAAAATACATAATCCATTCTTGGGGTGATTCCTTGCTGGGGATAACTGCCTCTGTCACTTGATGTGATCTCAAACTTCAAACCAAAGCAAAGCCGCAATAAACTCTGCCAATGCCCTGCTCTAGACAGCTGATGTGCTCTCAAACTTCAAACCAAAGTTGGATAGCTCCAAAGCCCATTCCAACATTCTGTCCATAGCCTCTGGGTTTCGAAGTATCTGTTGCAACATGAAACGAGTAACAACCATGATCTCATGGGCTTGGAAGTAGTGGCGCAGTTTCCTTGAGGCTATGATGAGACCAAAAATCAACTTTTGCATGCCAGAGTACCTCGATTCTAGCCCCCTGCAACAGGGAGCTGACTAAGTATACTGGGCGCTGCACCACTTTCTTCCTTGCCACATCCTTGGGGTTGCCCTCAACAGACTTGGAGATGAATCTACTTAGCATGTCAACACATCCCGTCAGGCACCTCACATATTTAACTATCCTTGGTGCTTGGATCTTCTCAATGGCCTTGATATTGTCGAGATTAGCTTTGATTCCCTTGTGGGACACAATGTATCCAAGCAGCTTGCCGGAGGGGACGCCAAACACACACTTCTCTGGGTTTAGCTTCAAGTTGATCTTGCGTAGATTTGCAAACGTCTCCTCCAAATCCTGGATAAGTGTTGCTCTGTCCTTGGTCTTGACCATAATGTCATCCATATAAGCCTCAATGTTTCTGTGCAGCTGAGGTTCAAAACCAATCTGGACTGCCCTTGCAAAGGTGGACCTGGCATTCTTTTGTCCGAATGGCATGCGGATAAAGCAGTACATACCACATGGAGTGATGAACAACGTCTTCTCCTCATCTTCTTTGGACATGAAGATCTAGTGATATCTAGAATAGGCATCCAGAAGTGCGAGCAAATCACAGCCTGACGTGGAATCCACAATATGATCAATATGCGGCAAGGGAAATCGGTCCTTCGGGCAAGCCTTGTTGAGATATGTGAAATCAATGCACAACCTCCAATTCCCGTTTGCCTTCCGGACCACCACTGGGTTTGCTAGCCAATTGGGATGTGGCACTCCTTTGACCAAACCAGCTGCCTCGAGCTTCTTGATCTCTTCTACAATAAACGGTTGCCGATTCAAGGCCAGCTTCCGGACTTTCTGCTTAACAGGTCTGAAGTGTGGGCAGACAGCAAGGTGATGCTCGATTACCTCCTTGGGAACACCGGGGATATCAGATGGTTGCCATGCAAACACATCAATATTTGCCCATAGGAAGGCAACGAGCGCGCTTTCCTATTTGTCATCAAGGGTGGCATTGATAGTGAAAGTACCATCAACGCGAGCCAGCCCTGCTGGGAACTTTTTCACTTGTGGAGGAGCAACTTGGACCTCTTGCTATTGGAACACTCCGGCACATCGTCAACGGGTGCCGTGTGCTCGGTGGGGGCACGTTTCCAGGACTCTTTGTCGGAGGCCCTACAATCCTTCTTCTTTCCTTTGCTTTCCTTGGCAGGAGCTGCTGCAATCGTTGCCTCCGCCGCGACCATGTCTCGGTACATCTTGTCCACACAAATGATGGCATCTTTCTCATCTGATGGGATGGTGAGGACTCCCAGTGGCCTAGGCATCTTCAGGGTGTTGTAGGCATAGTGGTATGCCGCCATGAATTTAGCCAGAGCCGAGCGTCCAAGAATCCCACTGTACGGCAGGGGGAGATCAACCACGTCAAACACGATCTTCTTAGTCTGGTAGTTCAGTTCTCCCCCAAACGTCACCGGCAACATGATCTTTCCCTTAGGATGACTCCTGCCGGATTAATTCCTTGAAACATGCCGATAACCTCTAGCTCTTCCTCTTCTATCTGAAGCTTGCTGATAACTGCTGGGGAAATCAGATTCATTCCGGCCCCACTGTCCACCAGCATCTTTGTGACCTTCAGGTTGCAAATTGTTGGGGAAACCAACAATAGCAGGCACCCTGCCGTAGTGGTACGACTAGGATGATCCTCTTTGTTGAAGATGATGGGTGTACAAGACCGTTTGAGCGGCTTCTGGGCCTCTAGCGCTGGTTCCACGACATTGACTTCTCATGCCCACCGCTTGAGCTGGCGGTGAGAGGTGTGCAGAGATGCACCCCCGTCAACGCCTAGGGCGTTTGTGGCCTTCTGAAACTCTTGCTCGCTGGTTTCCTCTTCATCCCCTCTATCACTCTCATCATCACAGGCTTCCTTCTCCTGGCCCCTGGCGGGTTTTCCTTTACTCTGAAAGGGTTTGCCAGGGCAATTTGCTTCACCACGTCGGCCCTTACCGCCGGCGATATTCTGACCCTTTTCCTTATCATGCTTCCCATACTCTGCTCTCTGTCCCTTGACTAACTGCTCAACCTAATAGCATTCTTGAAGTTTGTGGCCTTTGGTCTGATGGATCTTGTAGTATGGCCCATTGCCCTTCCCGGCCTTCTCAGCAGCCGCAGCTTCCCGACAATCATCGCACATGGCAGCCTCCTTGTCGGGGACCTCAGCCTTGGCGATCTTGCCGATACTAGCATGCCTTATCCCTCCGCTTCTTATTGCGCTTCATGCTATTCTTCTGACTAGTTGATTCATCAGTATCCTCTGAATCAATATTGATGCAATCTTCCTCTCAGGGCAACTTCCTTCCCTCATCCATCCGAGCACACTTATCCACTAGGGTGTACAGCTCCTTCACAGTCTTGGGAAACCGCACGTTCATCTTAGAATGGATCCGGCGGTTGCGCACATTGGACTAGAAGGCAGCTATCATAGCTGCTGGATGGATATTTGGAATATTTTTATGAACTTTGCTAAATCTCTATAAATATTTACGGGGGGTTTCTCCTTCCTTCTATTGGAGAAGATGCAGATCGCTCGGTCAGCCTGGCTCCTAGTGGCTACCGGTGAAAGCACTGATGAACTCGTGGCACAGGTCTGCCGATGATGAAATACAGTTCTCCGGTGGGTGCATCAGCCAAGACCTCACATTGGACTTGAGGGCCAAAGGGAAGTAGTTAGCGAACACCTTCTCATCTCTTCCCCCGGCAGCCTGAACAACGATGGTGTAGATGCTCAGGAACTCTGCCGGGTTCAGCCTCCCGTCGTACTTCTCAGGTATCTCTGGCTTGAACGTGCGAACGGATGACCAACGGACTTGCCGCAGCTCAAGGGTGAAGGCAGGGCAGCCAACCTCGAAGGGTAGGGCCCCGCCAACACCGAGCGTGGGTTCATCGACATCGGGGCCGTCGTGCCCGTCAGCTCGGAGGAAGTCGCTGTAGTGCTGCTCGACGACGCACGTGTCTCCTCTCCGCCTATCTTCGGGGACTCGTCGTTGGCTTGGATGTGCTCGAGGGTCACAGGAGGCCATCGAGACGTCATCGGGGTCTTGATTTGGTCGTGCTCGTGCTGGTTGCCGTGGCGGGGACTGTGCTGTGGGGATACCCTCCTCCATACGGGCAGCAGCATGGGCCATCACCATCACTTGGGGAGGTTGTGGTGGGCCAGCTCGCCATGAGCCCTCGGCTTCGGTGAAACCGAGCAGACTTTGGATGGTGGCATGCCACTCGTCCATCTGCTCGGTCGCTCATGGAAACCTCAGCAGCAGCTGGGCCTGCGCCATGGCCTCTGAGGCTGTGCTTGGCATACATGATGATGAAGTCAATCACGCAGTTGCTCGGCTCCTGACAGAGCCAGCGGCAGCAGTACTGCACCCCCGCTGTGGTGGTGCAACCACCTGGATGGCAGGGTTGTGAGGCCGAGGAGCTCGAGGGCTAGTGGCTCCGTTGGGTACAGCGGTTGGTCGACTCGTCTCGGGAAAAGCGCACGCGCAGCCGTCGCGCCTGTGATAGGGGCGGCTGGAGGGCGGCGGTTCACTCTAGACCGACCGCCATCACTGCGGCTGTGCCCATCGGCAAGCGGAGCATGGCCGTCAAGGTATTGCTGATGCTGCTCTCCTCTGGTGCCTCCTGCTCCTGCATCGGCCATGGGGGAAGGGGTGGCGGTGCCACCTACTCTGACCACATCCCCAACAGCGTTCGCATCCTCGCGCGGCTCAGCTCCCCTGTAGTGTTGGGGGCTGCGGGTGGAGGAGCCTTCGAGGTGGATAGATGAGCCGAAGAAGTGGGCTTCTTCTTGGGCGCCATGATAGATGGCGTCGTCAAAGATGAAGATGGCGATGAAGGTGACGCGCTGCTCAGGCCTTCAGGTTCGCACAAGCGATCCCCCTACATGGCGCGCCAAAGATGTCACGAGAAACCATGGCCACCTATGGGACCAGGCGGCCCCTTGCTGGTTCGGCAAGGGGATGCTGCGTTGCACAAAGAGCAGACCAATGTGAGGAAGCACGACAGAGATCACGCGGGCATTTTTACCCAGGTTCGGGCCGCTACGAGGCATAAAACCCTACTCCTGCTTTGGTGGATCGATGGGGGAAGTGTGGTGGTGGAGCGTAGTACACTTGCCCAGCAAGGGTTACCTCAAGGCAGCAGCGACTACGCGCATGCGGGGGTGCGAGTTATCCAACTTTCCAGCCTCTTGAACCGTTGCTGTTGGCCTCCTTTTATAGGTTAAGGGGTCACCACAGTGGCAAATTAGTCATTAGACACTGATAAGATAGCAAACAATGCTATCGTACCTAACACTACAGGCTGACAGGGCGCATTTAATGCGCCGCTTAACATCATGTCGTTGGTTGCCTGACAAGCCTTACCGGGCTGTCTCGCCAGCTCCACGCTTGCTTGTCTGACACGTCATAGGACGGGTGTCATATGTGGGTTTTCTGGTAGAAAGGGGTTGCCATGTGGCAAATGGCAGCCACCTAATCACTCTGCGGCTTGACACCGCACTGATCGACGACATGAGTCATGGTGGAGTGGTCGGTGAGGCACTTCGTCCTCCGCAAGCCCCGGCAGGCCCTACTGGGATGCCTTGGTCATCTTCTTCTGGGGTTGGCCTCGCCCCTTGCCGGGCTTGCTGGGCTCGCCTGCCCGGCAAGGGATGCCTCTCTCTTGATGACATCTTTCTCCTCTGGCTTGGTCTTGGTCCCTCTGACATGCTTGTTGGTTCTTTGAATCTCTTGGTTTCCTGTACTCCGTCTTGGACTGGTGCTTCGATCTAGATCTTGTGCCTGTGCACAGTCAGGGCACCAGGCCCAGGGTCTGTTGCATCGACATTTACAAAAGAGTTTTGTAGGATTGGAAGAGTTGATCTTCTCAAATCTTCTTATTAGTAGTAATAATAAAAGGTATAAATGGATTACAAAGGTGGAGGTGCATATTGATATAACAAATGCGCAACAAAACTAATTTTGAAAGATATTTCAAACATGATGAGTATTAGATACAACCAAAAAGGTTTTGTTGGGAATACCAGAATGATATAAATATTTCAAAGCCATCTGTATGATTTGAAATAAAGTATCAAGTAGCTGGAAATTTGATAAATTACTTGGAGAATTTGAAATTTATCCAAATTTGTGGATACAAGAAGCTTAGAGGGAGCTCTATGATCTTACATATCTATGACATATCACTTGATCAAAATAATATAAAGTATATTAGCACAAATAACAAATTTTCTAAACACTTAGAAATATTGGATGATAATCTATATAGATAGATTGAAACATATGATTATACTAAGACTTGTACGATGACAAAAGTTTTCAAGAAATTTAAAAGGTGGAAATGTTTTCTTAAAATGCCACATAACATAACACTGTGTAGAAATCAATAGTAGATGAGCATGTATGGATGAATAAGATTTATCATGTGTCTTATCAAATGTACAAAGCCATATAATTTTTTATAGACTAATTGTTAGCAGTAAGTACCATAGTGATATCTAATAGATTCACTAGGGTAATTACGTAAAATCTGAAGTACCTTGGTTGGACGAAAGCTTTGCTTTTTGTCTTTAGAGGAGATGAAGAGGTTGTTGTAAAAGTTACTCAAAATACTTGTTGTAAAAGGTTACACAAGACAACTTCATGATTGATAAACTATTCGGCTATCAATTTTGAAATAGTTTTTAAGAAATGAACATAAATTGTCAATCTATAAATGATATAGCTTGAAATTTAAGAAGTTTTTTAGTATATAATTGCTACCTGTTGAGCATTGTGTTGGTTTTCCCTTGAAGAGGAAAGGGTGATGCAGCAAAGTAGCGTAAATATTTCCCTCGGTTTCGAGAATCAAGGTATCAATCCAGTAGGAGGTGACACGCAAATCCCTCGTACCTACACAAACAAATAAGAACCTTGCAACCAACGCGATAAAGGGGTTGTCAATCCCTTCACGACCACTTGCAAAGTGAGATCTGATAGAGATAATAATAAGATAAATATTTTTGGTATTTTTATGATATAGATTGGAAAGTAAAGATTGCAAAATAAAATATATCAAAAACTTATATCATGTAAAATAGACCCGGGGCCATAGGTTTCACTAGTGGCTTCTCTCAAGATAGCATAAGTATTACGGTGGGTGAACAAATTACTGTCGAGCAATTGATAGAAAAGTGCATAGTTATGAGAATATCTAGGAATGATCATGTATATAGGCATCACGTTCGTGACAAGTAGATCGAAATGATTCTGCGTCTACTACTATTACTCCACACATCGACCACTATCCAACATGCATCTAGAGTATTAAGTTCATAAGAACAGAGTAATGCATTAGGCAAGATGACATGATGTAGAGGGATAAACTCAAGCAATATGATATAAACCCCATCTTGTTATCCTCGATGGCAACAATACAATACGTGCCTTGATGCCCCTGCCGTCACTGGGAAAGGACACCGCAAGATTGAACCCAAAGCTAAGCACTTCTCCCATTGCAAGAAAGATCAATCTAGTACGCCAAACCAAACGGATAATTTGAAGAGACTTGCAAAGATAACCAATCATACATAGAAGAACTCCGAGGAGATTCAAATATTTCTCATAGATAAACTTGATCATAAACCCACAATTCATCGGATCTCGACAAACACACCGCAAAAAGAATTACATTGAATAGATCTCCAAGAAGATCAAGGAGAACTTTTTATTGAGATCCAAAGAGAGAGAAGAAGCCATCTAGCTAATAACTATGGACCCGAAGATCTGTGGTAAACTACTCACACTTCATCAGAGAGGATATGGTGTTGATGTAGAAGCCCTCCGTGATCGATTCCCCCTCTGGTGGAGCGCTGGAAAAGGCCCCAAGATGGGATCTCACGGGTACAGAAGGTTACAGCGGTGGAAATAGGGTTTCGTGGTGCTCCTGGATGTTTTCAGGGTATATGGATATATATAGGTGAAGGAAGTCGCTTAGGGGAGCCACGAGGGGCCCACGAGGGTAGGGAGCACGCCTCCCTGCCTCGTGGCCGCCTCGTTTATTTCTTGACGTCCACTCCAAGTCTCCTGGATTGTGTTTGTTCCAAAAATAACTCTCCCGAAGGTTTCATTCCGTTTGGACTCCGTTTGATATTCCTTTTCTGCCAAACACTAAAATAGGCAAAAAAATAGCAATTTGGGCTGGGTCTCCAGTTAATAGGTTAGTCCCAAAAATAATATAAAAGTGTATAGTAAAGCCCATTAAACATCCAAAACAGGTAATATAATAGCATGGAACAATCAAAAATTATAGATATGTTGGAGACGTATCAATAATCTGGATCACTAAAATTTTATTAATAAATTATGATGTAGTTCCAAATAGATATTCACTATATGGAGATGTATCAATGGGATTATATGGAGATATAGTGTTATTATAGAATGGACTATATGGGGATATAATATTACCATTAATGCAACAAATAAATTACACAATAAAACCAGATGTTATAGACACATATAACATTGGGATATGAAGAGTGTCAGATCTAGTGATGAAGGCTCCACCACTAGCAAAACATGAGCAACACCAAATAGCCATATGTGTTAAGAAAACATGCATCTAGATTATTGACCCTAGTGCAAGTAGGAGACTGTTGGAAATATACCCTAGAGGCAATAATATTTGTATTATTATATTCCCATATTCATGATGAAGGAGTTTATATCCTATGCTATAACTGCTATGATCCTAGAATATGTGATTCAGTGGAAAACTCATATACTCGTGCGGAATGATAAATGGTAAACAAAAAGGTTCCTAGTCTCACCTCTAATACTAGTTCAAGTATTGTTGGTGATTAAGTTTTCCAGACCTTAGGATATCATTAAGTGTAACGATGATCCTAAAACAACATTGAGATTAAGACGTTAGAATAACGATCATATCGAATCGATCCAATCTTGTTTGTTATGATTGAGTAAGTATCATATGCATTCAATTGTAATAACATGGTGTGTTAGTGTGGGATATTGCTCCTTAGAACATGAGAATATCATGGTCACTTATTACCTGATGATGGGCTTTGGGGTTGCTCAAATGTCACCTGTAACACGGTGATCATAACGACAACTTAAAGGTTCATCAGGAAGTATGACAAATGACCGGATATCACAAGAGTGGGATTTGCTCCCTGGACGATGGAGAGATATTATTACAGCCCTCTCGATGTGACATCATCAATCATCGCCTTGCCAGACACACATGACTTGGTCACGGGGATGCTAGAACACAATAATGAGAAAGAAGAACAAAACCGGTAACTAGGATTTCGGTATAGTGAGCATTACGATGAATCACGAGGATACCGATGCATCCTGGGTTTTGGGAAGTATCGTGAAGCAAACAGAACATCACATTATAATCAAAGGTTCACTCAAATATTATTCGTGTAGTCAACAAGGATCGATACGGACGTCCACAGTCCCGCTGTCGGTCATTGGACGAACGGTTTCGTCCATGTCTGTGAGTTACCGAACCTACGGGTCACATGCTTAAGGCAATCATGATTTTCTGAGTGTTAGTAGGATGGGATTCAGGAGAATATATTTGTGGAATTATTTTCATGAATATTTGGAGTAGTTCCAAGAGGATCCAAAAGCGTTTCAGGGTCGCCGGAAGGGTTTCGGTGAGTATGGGGTAATACCGGGTATTACTGGTAAGTTATATATGTGAAAAATATTTCTAGAGATGTTTATATTTAATTGAAATGTCAACGGGCCTTAAAGGGCCAAGAGGCGGAAGGAGTTATGGGCCACAAAGGTGTGACGCCCCGAGACCGGAGCTCCAGAAGACTTCCAGCTATTCCAAGTTTCGCCGTGTGTTTCTTTTGTGCTTGCTCTTTTATTTTTGCATTGCATCGTTTCATCATACCATCATGCCATTTAATTTTTTAAAACTCAACTAAATAAAATCGTATGGATCTTCGGTCCATTTAAATCGAGGGAAGGATGACTTCTCTTTATAACATACCCTCCCAATATTTAGGGAGATATTATAAAATATTCCATTGTTTTGGAATCACCCATGAACCCACTTGCATATTAAATCCCTTGGACTTTTCTTCTTCAAGTTTTGGCTCTCTAACCTTGCCAATAATTCTTTTGCCATTTTCCGGAGCTCCACCAAAAATCTGAACATTTTTGGACCTTCCTTTTATCAAGTCCTAGTTCAAACCCATTTGAATTAAATTCAAATGTGTTTGAATTTAAATCTTTCAATCATGGCCTTTCTATTCTTCTTGGTACGAGCATATTTTTGCGAGTTCGGGAAAATAATCCCCATGTTCAAATTCTTTCCTTAACCCTCTCTTTCTTTTTCTTCTCTCTAATTTGTTTTCTTAAAGGAGATAAGAATTAGAGGGAGAGAGAAGAGAGCAGCCCAGCCGGCCTCTTAGGCCCGACCAGCTAAGCCAGTCCAAGGCCCAGCCGCCCCCACCAGCTCTAACCCTAGCCCGATCCCCTCGATCCATCTCCTCCTCATCGTTCCCAGCGCTCTCTCCCGATCCCCATCTCTCCCTCTCGATTCCCTCCAGCGCCGCCAGCGCCCGACCCCCTCTCCTTCTCCTCGCGCCCTACCCCATCTCCCTCCATGCGTCGCCGCCGCCACGCACTCCCCGCATCGCCAGGGAGAGCCCCTCTCCTCCCGATCCCCTCGTCGCCTCCACCGCGCCCGAACCCTCCTCTCGCTCATCGCCCCGCCTCCAGGGTCCTCCCCTGCCGCCGCCTTGGTCCCTGCCGGAGCTCCTTGCCGCATCTCTGCGGCGCCGCCCTGTGGCTTCGCCTCCCGCAATCCTGCAATGTCGCCTCGCCCTTGTCCGCCGTCGCCGTTCGAAGCTGTGACCTTCCCCGTGGCTGAGATCCACTCCGACGCCCCCTGCCTCACGTTTCCCTCCTTCGCCGTTGTCGTCTTCGGCAGGAGCAGGAGCCCCCATGTCCGCCCCAAGCTCCTCAGCAGGCCCGCGCCGTCGCCTCCTCTGCTTCGACCGCAGAGGACGAGCAGCGTTGCTGCCTGCTCGATCCGCCTGCACGCGAGCCCGCGTTGACTTCCCCTGCTCCACCACCATCAGCGCCCGGTAGCACCTCCTCTGTCCGTGACTTATGATGCTGCCCCTTTTGTCGTTGCCAAGGCCACTGAATCCAGGGACACAAGACCGCCTCGGTGGATTCCATTTGACAAGTTCCTCTCGGCGACCCTGAACATCTACGTGGATTCGTCAAGTAGCACGACAACCATCGCTTGCCAGGTTTGACTACACCCGGTGATGCGACAAGTACCCCGACAACGTGTACATCTACACCGCAAAGACCGGACCGACAAGTACCCCGACGTCACGTGTACCACTACCGTCGACCTGAACATTTATGAAAACGTGTACAACTACTGTCGTCGTGTACAACTACTTCCACTACTTCCACAACCGTCGCCCCGAAGATGCTGGATTCGTCAAGTGCCTCTTCGAAACGAACATGAACGACTACTTCCCCTATGACCCGTGAATGACTACTTCCCTCGACGACTCGAACCGCTCCGAAAACGCACGCTTCGAAGGTATAAGCCCCGAGACGATCAACCGTGGACCGAATGAATGTGTGTTGTATGAGATGCTTGTGTGTGCACCGCGTCCGAATTGTCGCTCTTTGCCATGCCACCGACACGTGGGAACCCGGAATCCGAGAGCACCCCACCATCTCTAGCATGTTACACACGCTCACGCCTCCTTTTGCACCGGTATCTCCGTGAGCTACCGGAACCGATATGTTGCCGTGGCATCATTTTCGGATATGTTGCCGTGGCACCATTTTCGTTATCATTGCCGTGGCACCCTTTTCTTTCCGCCATGGTGACCAAATGCTTCATAACATGCTTATGTCAACTTTTTCATAAAAATTGCATATAACTTGTATATGTCATCCGCATCATGTTAACAACATTTAAATGCCTAAAATTGTTGTTTCATTAAACTACTAAATGACTTGGGGACTTTCCGGAATTGTTGTTTGTTGTTTCAGGCCTCATTTAAAATTGCCTAGTTAGGTAGTTTTATTATGCTTCCCCCCTTTTGCCATGTTTAATAACATTTAATATTGTTGGGTTCATAAACGAGAGTGAACTAAATACTTGCATGTGGTGTTTTGTCAATATGCAACTCGTTGTATATTGAGCTCCACTTAACTTGTAGTATTGTTTGTTGCACTTTGCCATGCCATGCCTCATTAACCCGGACATGCATCATACTTGATTGTGCATCATGCCATGATTATGCTTGTGTGTTTACCGTGTTGTTGGCTTCTTTCCGGTTTACTTCTCTCATTAGCTTCGGTTTCGTTCCGGAGTTGTGAGGATTCGTTCGACTACGTCCGTTTGTCTTCTTCATGGACTCGTTCTTCTTCCTTGCGGGATCTCAGGCAAGATGACCATTACCCTCGATATCACTTCTATCTTTGCTTGCTAGTTGCTCCGTTCTATCGCTATGCTGCGTTGCCTATCACTTGTTTACCATGCCTTCCCTTTTTCCATGTCAGCCTCTAACCTTTTTACCCTTCCTAGCAAACCGTTGTTTGGCTATGTTACCGCTTTTCTCAGCCCCTCTTAAAGCGTTGCTAGTTGCAGGTGAAGTTGAAGATTGCTCCATGATGGACATGATTATGTTGGGATATCACAATATCTCTTATTTAATTAATGCATCTATATACTTGGTAAAGGGTGGAAGACTCGGCCTTTTGCCTGGTGTTTTGTTCCACTCTTGCTGCCCTAGTTTCCGTCATACCGGTGTTATGTTCCCAGATTTTGCGTTCCTTACGCAGTTGGGTGATTTATGGGACCCCCTTGACAGTTTGCTTTGAATAAAACTCCTCCAGCAAGGCCCAACCTTGGTTTTACCATTTGCCACCTAAGCCTTTTTCCTTGGGTTCTGCAGACTCAAGGGTCATCTTTATTTTAACCCCCCCCCCCCGGGCCAGTGCTCCTTCGAGTGTTGGTCCGAACTGAGTAGACTGCGGGGCCACCTCGGGGAAACTTGAGGGCTGGTTTTACTCGTAGGATGTCTCATCCGGTGTGCCCTGAGAACGAGATATGTGCAGCTCCTATCGGGATTTGTCGGCACATCGGGTGGCTTTGCTGGTCTTGTTTTACCATTGTCGAAATGTTTTGCGAACCAGGATTCCGAGGCTGATCGGGTCTTCCCGGGAGAAGGTATATCCTTCATTGACCATGAGAGCTTGTGATGGGCTAAGTTGGGACACCCCTGCAGGGTATATAATCTTTCGAAAGTCGTGCCTGCGGTTATAGGCAGATGGGAATTTGTTAATGTCCGGTTGTAGATAACTTGACACCAGATCTGAATTAAAATGCATCAACCGTGTGTGTAGCCGTGATGGTCTCTTTTTCGGCGGAGTCCGGGAAGTGAACACGGTTTTGGGTTATGTTTGACGTAAGTAGGAGTTCAGGATCACTTCTTGATCATTGCTAGCTTCACGACCGTTCCATTTGCTCTCTTCTCGCTCTTATTTGCGCATGTTAGCCACCATATATGCTTAGTCGCTGCTGCAACCTCACCACTTTACCACTTCCTACCCATAAGCTTAAATAGTCTTGATCTCGCGGGTTTTGAGATTGTTGAGTCCTCGTGACTCACCAGATACTATCACAACAGTTGCAGGTGCCGATGATACCAGTACAGGTGATGCAACCGAGCTCAGATGGGAGCTCAACGAAGATCTTAGTTGTTGCTATGTTTCGTTTCATGTTGGTCAGTAGTGGAGCCCAGTTGGGACGATCAGGGATCTAGCAGTTGGGTTATCTTCTTCTCTTTTGGCTTCGTCCGTAGTCGGACTATATGTGTACTCTGAATGATGTATGATTTATTATATGTTCATTGTGTGAAGTGGCGATTGTAAGCCAACTCTTTATCCCATTCTTGTTCATTACATGGGATTGTGTGAAGATGGCCCTTCTTGCGACAAAACCACAATGCGGTTATGCCTCTAAGTCGTGCTTCGACACATGGGAGATATAGACGCATCGTGGGTGTTACAAAAGGCCCATAAGGAAGTTCCCCCCTTGCCATAAGGGGGGGGGGGGGCGAATTGGATTAGAGGAGGAGAGTCCAACTCTTCCCCCTTGGTCGAAGCCCCAAGGAGGGACTTTCCCTCCCTGGTGGCTGCCCTCTCCTCCTACTCCAACCATATATACTAGGGTTTTTTTCTCTATTATGATACAATTTTTGGAGCCTCCTCTAGTTCTTGTTCTAATTGGTCCTAGATGACTAATTAGTGCTTGGCTAATCCTCTTGCCCTCATAATTATAAGCCCAGTGTGGTTCTAATATCCTCCCTCTAATTCTTTGATGATGATTAGCTCTGGAAGGTGAAACGCTACCGGATCGTGATGGCTGCACGCTTGCAACCAAGTAGAGAGACTGCGCTTTCGGTCTTCTATTTGATGGATCATTCATGGGTGATCGTAGGTGCAATTCGGTGATCTACACCGACACGTTCTTCTTCTCCTGCAACTCGGTGATGGTAACAATTGTGATCCCAACCCGTTATACGTCTTCATAGAGATCTAGGGTGATCGTAGGTGCGATTTATTGTTTTCTACTATGTTTCCCAATAGTGTCATTATGAGAGGTTTTATGAGTAGATGCAAGTTGCAATCTAGATCACATGTTATTGTGAGGGTTGATGTTCTTTCTATGCTTCCCTCGAGTACTGCTTCGGATCAATTCATCGACGACATGGTGTCGCTTCTTACAAGGTTCTAAAAATCAATCGGCTCTGGTTGTCAATGATCTGCTAACAGTTCCTTGTCTTCACCATAGTTGAGAATAGTGAACCATCACATACACAAGAAGGTGTCGAAGTTGGATGATCTTCTGGGAGGTCACGCGTATTTGACGAAGTTCAATGTGGGGCTAGAGATTTTTTAAGTCTATTGTTTCACAAACCCCAAAACTTAATCTAGCATCACGAATCATCCCCTTATTGTGGACGTAGGTAACTAGTGCTACTTGTTAAAACTGGTTAATCACATAACTATTTTTTTGCTAAAAGTGATTAGAGGACATCTAACTTGGTTTTGCAGGGTATGCATATGATGTGGCATAGCCTTCGTCATGATAAAGAGTTTATGTATGAACTGCTTATATGTTGTAATGTTAAGTGGACGACACATCACCACATGATGGCTGGAGCCACAAGATTGCAACATTAATGTAAATATCATAGAGATACCCTGTAGGTTACACGCGGCGATGGGAAACCGTACACGAATGACCCTAACAAGGAGAAGGTGTACTAACCACAGGATGATGAGCTATAATTTTGTGCCACGCTGGAATTTTTGAATTTGGTGGCACGGAAACCTTTTTTGAAACGGTCGCCACGACAACGTTTTCTGAAATTGCCGGCATAGCAACGTTTTTTAAATAGGTGCCACGGCGACGAAATATTGATCGTCATGACGCTTCAACTGGAGGTTGAGATGATCACGGAGATTCCCGTTTATCATTTTCGTTTATTTTAGATCATTTATCATTTTCGTTTATTTTAGATCGATCGCCGTATGAATGTAAAGTCATGTAAAGTCGGAGTCCGACTAAATGAAATCTATGGTTTGATCGATTGAATGTTCTGCTACAGCTGTATCAAGTTAAATATAAAATGTCATCAAGCCACATGTATTCCTTCTCATTGCAATCATTTCATATAAATACCACGTCAATTCCATATATTTTCTGAGGGAAGTCAATTCCAAATACTTGTAGGACGCGACCAGTCCCCTTTTTCGAGCACTAGGCGATACATTTATTTATCAACGCATTTAATTATTATGGAGTAGTAGATAAATAGTATAGTACTAGATAACATGTCCGTCACGGTCACTTTTGTTCCTAAACATGTTACATGTATAATCTATATTTATATCATCTATACCAAAGGGGCAGATCCAATTAATCTGGGTCATCAAATCATGTCAATCCAATGACCTAGACTGCTTCAATGTCGAGCGCTCAACACGTCTAGCGTCTAGTTAATTTCATGCCAAAAATAGTGTTAATCACATAATAACACGCGAATAATATCCTACCTAATATCCGCATGCACTTAATATACTTCTAAATTAACGCATTGCACGTACACATTGACTAGTACTACTAGTACGTGAAACTGGTGCTGTAACTTATGAACGCATCCAGATATGGTTATTGCCTGCGAGTTCTTTGTGTTTGCCCGCACGTCTAAACGTAGAAGGGGAGGAGAGAGAGAGCAGACATGGAACCCACCAGTAAGTGAAGGCGAATAGTACGTGCTAACGAGCCAGTCCCACTAATGTACTAAAAATAATATTAAAACATGTTATCCATTAAATAGGCCATGGTAATATAAAAACATTATATCACCAAAGGGGGGGGGGTACAACCGACGTTGCTTACTGTGTTACCTATTTACGTGCAGCTTGAAGGACCTAGTCGCATGTTCGATCCTCATCCTTTTAAATTTTTAATTTATATATGGATCCAAATTTGTTCCATGACAGGTGGGCCTCTCGGTGTGTAGCTTGTAGCACTTTAATTTGTGGGTCTAAATTTGTTCCATTACAGGTGAACTATTGGTGTGTAGTTTTTTTGGCTTATTTGTAATAATTAAAGAGAACAACAGAGTTTTTGCAAAAATACCATGGTGCAACGTTGAAGGTGACAAAGGACGTGCGAGAGAGCGATGCCCGAGCCAGAGGGAAATTAACTGGGGGAGGTGCGGGGGTTGCAACGGTGTTTGGAGTAGTTGTGGGCCGAATGCCATAAAAATATAATCTAAACCCACTGGAATAAACGCCTTCACAAATTAATCCAAGGTTGGAGTCCCCCTCACAATGTAAATAGCTCCGGCTCTGAGAGGGATGGAGACGTATCGTCAATGTGTGGAAGATATGGCGTCAGAAAGTGAGGTGAATCGATACATAGATAGAGAGAGAGAGACAAAGTGAGTGTCGTGATGGCTGTAAGATAGAGCTTGAGAGATGATCAAGTCACAGACATGTAGATATATTTTGTGTGTGGGAGGAAGCAAGGTCAATCGATTACATATATAAAGGGAGAGAGATTGAGCGAGTGTGGGTCGTCGTGCGATCGAAAGAGTGAGACAGGTTGGAGAGAGTGGCGTAGATAGACAATGTGCGTGAGAGAGTATACAATATGATTATGTCGAATTGGGCTCAAACATGGAGATATATCGTTTGTGTCCGAGAAAGAGCAAGGTCAATCGAGACGTACACACACACACACACACACACACACACAGAGAGAGAGAGAGAGAGAGAGAGAGAGAGAGATTGAGCGAGTGTGGCCCGCCATGAGGTCGAAAGAGTGGGAATGGCTTGGATGGACTGGCCTAGATAGAGAATCTGCATGAGAGAGTATAGACTGTGTCGATCGAGGTCCGAATAGGGAGATATATCATTTGTGTGTGAAAGAAGGAAAGGTTAATTGAGACTTAGATAAAGAGAGCGAGATTGAGCGAGCGTGGCCCGCCATGCGGAAGAAAGAGTGAGACAGTCTCAAGAGAGTAACCTAGGTATACAATGTGCATGCATGCGCACGAGTGGGGCGTCTACATAGGCAATGCATGTATCTAGCGAAGGAGGGTGGGAGGAAGAGAGAGCGAGAGACAGCTCGGCATGGCGTGCAATGGTGGTTGTGTGAGATAGATACATTTGGTAACAGAGTGGAAAAGGGGGATTGTGTAGTTGAGAGAGTTATAGATCGAAACATGGAGAGAAAGAATGAACGTGTGTCGGAAACCGATAGCTTCCTAAGGCTTTGTTCGGTTAATCCTCTCCCCAAGAGGATTGGAGGGGATTGGCAGGGATTGGTTCATATTTTGACTTAGAAGAGGTTTAAATCCCCCTCAAACCCCTTCAATCCACTCGGATTCACCCGCAACCGAACAAGGCCTAAGGTCGTTAGGAGAGGAAGATTGATCGATACATGAAGTATGTTGCATGTGTGCCGGGGGGGGGGCTAAAATCAACATTTGAATGTAGATAGTACGAGACTTAATATCAACGTTTCAATTTAGTGTACATTTTAAAATTTGAATTGAGGACCATGCATATGGCTTCCACTATTATTCCGAATTCGTGCCATACTAGGTTTGGAAAAGTTGACATTAACTCAATTGTTGTGCTATTTTGTAGGTCATATGTGGTAATCCATCCAAAGTTTTCTCACTATCATGGTGTTCACCATATACATATGAATTTGTATTAAAAAAGTAGCATGGATACCGTGAAATGCAAAATCCATGTTAGATTGGAGATCGCTATGTGACACACACTCTAATTCAAATAACTCCTCATCAATTAATTAATAGTATCTCATTCTGAATAACTAATTATTTGCAAGGAAAACAAGGGCATGGTAATACATATAGATTCATTTGCAAATGGAAGAAGATCCGTTTGCATTCTCAAATGTAGGCGCACCAAGCAGATCAGGGTCGTGTCATGGTGGTCACGTGAGTCGTACGGATGCTAGCACCCACCCACCCACCCCTCCCTCCCCCCGCCCCCCAAAAAATAAGTTCACGCTCCCATGTTTCGGTTTGAAATATCTGGCGCCCCCAATTCCAGCCCTGCAAAATCTCCCTTCTCCATCGTCCCCTTCCGTGCCCAGAGCGCTCAAATCCCTATTTCGCCGCCAACCCAAGCAAAGTTTGAATCGCCCCTCATCTCGTCTCTTTCCTCACCTCTGTGTCGAACGACGATGACAAAGACGATGGTCGCGCTTCACCACCGCATTGGAGCTACCTCATCTACGCCCTCGTCCACCGCATCGGGTGGTCCACCGACAACGTCGGCCGCCGCAACCGACATGCCTCACAGACACCCACTTCCATCGCATCAGGTGCGCTTCACCAACGCCATCTCCCACCTCACCGAGGCTACTTCACCGAGCACATCATCGCACATCCGCCCCCCGAGGCTGTTGGGGCTTCACCAACGGTCTCGCCCACCGCATCATAGTGCTCTGCTGCCAATCAAGATCTGCATCCGTGCGCAGCTAGCCAATGCCAGCGCATCACCCTCAACGGCTTGGAAGTGACCCGCACTCTAGCTAGGCGAGCATGCCCAAACACCATCCCAAACTATGTATCCACATATCACTCCCTTGTGCCGACGATGTTTGGATATCCTTTCACTGCTCTCTTAGCTTACAGGCCTATGCTACTTTGACTTTAAATCTTATTTCTTCTAGAGATATCTCTGAAGCAAGCAAAACCATTTTTTAGCGAAGCATGATGGCGCTATGGGGTCCGGTACACATCTTGCACACCGGTATAACCCTGTAAGTACTTGTCCTTCGGTACACAGCAAGGTCAATTCCTCTTATTTGATCAACCATTCGCCGTGTCAAAAATGCAGAGGGGGATGCAAGGAGCACAAGGCCTGCACATCCAAGCAAGTGGTAACATGGACTTGTACATGGAACATCCCAAGCGCAAGCAGAGCTACAGTGAGCCTGTACAACGAGCTAGCATAAGTCCCTGCATTTCATTTAATTCGTACTGGCCTACATGTATGATTTGTGTGCAGTGGCGGATACACAAATTCAGGTTACCAGGGCAAAAATTTAACTTAAAAAATACGAAGGCACTTGCACTCCTGAAATCAACATAACTTGAGAAATGTGAAGCTGCATGCACTTTGAAAACCAGCTTATGATCCAAAGTAGTTCCATATTATAATACACTAAATGATGTAAGCACCAAAATACACAAAATGCAACATGGAGTACAAGGACTACTAACATGGTTTGTACCTGCTTGAATTATTCTTTCTCTGGCTGAAAATATCGAAGTGTAATTGCACCTATAACTAGTGCGAAAACTGCATATGAATATATCTATCCCGTAAAAGTATTTATGCTACATTGTCATGATACCGAGACTTTCTGGTAGATGTCCTCGACGTTTCCTCAAGCCATAAAAATTTATATAATTTGCTTGTCATCAATGCCTGCAAATCTCTATGTATCTGTCAACATAGCAGGTCATCATTAGACAATAAATCCTTCAATGGGAGCTTGCAAAATGCCTGCATTAGATCCCTCATTAGACACTATATGTTTATCACCAGGAGCATGTAAAATGTTTGCACCAAATCCTTTATTAGCAGTTTGTTCATTATACACTTCAGGCTCAAGAACAACATGAGCTTGTATGTTTCCAACAGAAACTTGATTAGATAAAACATCAGGTTCAGTCAGTTTCAGTATTGATTGGGGGAGTTATAAAATAAGCAAAAATTGGTTGCATTTTCTCATAGATTCCCTACATACGAGAAGTTTTGAAACACCGTTAGGTTTAATTATTGGCCAGGAATTGAACAGTTGAATTAGATATAATCAGGGATGTGACCTACTCATTGTGCAAGCTGCTCTCGCAAGCTGCGACTGTCCGTTTGCGCAAGCTCGATGCCATGCCCGTGCTGTTGGGGAACGTAGTATTTCAAAAACATTCCTACGATCATGCAAGATCTATCTAGGAGATGCATCATAACGAGGCGGGAGAGTGTGTCCACGTACCCTCGTAGACCGAAAGTGGAAGCATTCAATAACGTGGTTGATGTTGTCGAACGTCTTTGCAATCCAACCAATCCAAGTACCGAACGTACGACACCTACGTTCACCTCGATGACGTCCCTCATGCTCTTGATCCAGTTGCGGACGAGGGTGAGTTCCATCAGCATGACGGCGTGGCAACGGTGATGATGATGTTACCGGCGCAGGGCTTCACCTAAGCACTACGACGATATGATCGAGGTTTATAACTGTGGAGGGGGGCACCTCACACGGATAAGGAAAAACTTGGTGTGTTCTAGGTTGCGCTCCTGCCCTCGTATATAAAGGAGGGAGGGGGAGGCCGTCCAAGCTAGGCTTGCCGGGAGAAGGGGAATCCTACTAGGACTCCAAGTCCTAGTAGGTTTCCACCTAAAGGAGAATGTGGAAGGAAGGGAGAGGGGGGTTGCGCCCCCAACCCCTTGTCCAATTCGGACTGGGCTTGGGGGGGGGCACCTCCTGGCCGCTGCCTCTCCTTCCCACTAAGGCCCACGAAGACCCATCAACTCCCCGGGGGGTTCTGGTAAACCTCCCGGTACTCCAAAAAATACCCAAAATTTTCCAAAACCATTGTGATGTCCAAATATAGCCTTCTAATATATCAATCTTTATGTCTCGACCATTTTGAGACTCCTCGTCACATCCGTGATCTCATCCGGGACTCTGAACAAACTTCGGTCATCAAAACACATAACTCATAATACAAATCGTCATCAAATGTTAAGCGTGCGGACCCTACGGGTTTGAGAACTATGTAGACATGACCGAGACACATTTCCGATCAATAACCAATAGCTGAACCTGGATGCTCATATTGGCTCCTACATATTCTACGAAGATCTTTATCAGTCAAATCGCATAACAACATACGGTGTTCCCTTTGTCATCGGTATGTTACTTGCCCGAGATTCGATCGTCAGTATCATCATACCTAGTTCAATCTCGTTACCAGCAAGTCTCTTTACTTGTTCTGTAATGCTTCATCCCGCAACTAACTCATTAGTCACATTGCTTGCAAGGCTTATAGTGATGAGCATTACCGAGGGGGCCCAGAGATACCTCTTCGATACACGGAGTGACAAATCCTAATCTCGATCTATGCCAACCCAACAAACACCTTCGGAGACACACAAGGTGTTCCTCCGGTATTCGGGAGTTGCATAATCTCATGTCTAAGGAACATGTACAAGTCATGAAGAAAGCAGTAGCAATGAAACTGTAACGATCATAATGCTAAGCTAACGGATGGGTCTTGTCCATCACATCATTCTCCTACTGATGTGATCTCGTTTATCAAATGACAACACATGTCTATGGTTAGGAAACATAACAATCTTTGATTAACGAGCTAGTCAAGTCGAGGCATACTAGGGACACTATGTTTTGTCTATGTATTCACACATGTACTAAGTTTTTGTTTAATACAATTCTAGCATGAATAATAAATATTTATCATGATATAAGGAAATGTAAATCACAAATTTATTATTGCCTCTAGGGCATATTTCCTTCAGTCTCCCACTTGCACTAGAGTCAATAATCTGGATTACACAGTAATGATTCTAACACCCATGGAGTATTGGTGGTGATCATGTTTTGCTCGTGGAAGAGGCTTAGCCAACGGGTCTGAAACATTCAGATCCGTATGTATCTTGCAAATCTCTATGTCTCCCTCCGCGACTTGATGCCAGATGGAATTGAAGCATTCTTGATGTGTTTGGTTCTCTTGTGAAATCTGGATTCCTTTGCCAGGGCAATTGCACCAGTATTGTCACAAAATATTTTCATTGCACCCGATGCACTAGGTATAACACCTAGATCGGATATGAGCTCCTTCATCCAGACTCCTTCATTCGCTGCCTCCGAAGCAGCTATGTACTCTGCTTCACATGTAGATCCCGCCACGCCGCTATACTTGGAACTGCACCAACTGATAGATCCACCATTCAATATAAATATGTATCTGGATTGCGACTTAGAGTCATCCGGATCAGTGTCAAACCTTGCATCGACATAACTATTTACAATGAGCTCTTTGTCACCCACATAAACAAGAAACATAACCTTAGTCCTTTTCAGGTATTTCAGGATGTTCTTGACCGTAGTCCAGTGCTCCACTCCTAGATTACTTTGGTACCTCCCTGTTATACTTATAGCAAGGCACACATCAGTTCTGGTACACAGCATTGCATACATGATAGAACTTATGGCTGAAGCATAGGGAATGACTTTCATTTTCTCTCTATCTTCTGTAGTGGTCGGGCATTGAATCTGACTCAACTTCACACCTTGTAACACAGGCAAGAACCCTTTGTTTGACTGATCCATTTTGAACTTCTTGAAAACTTTATCAAGGTATGTGCTTTGTGAAAGTCCAATTAAGCGTCTTGATCTATCTCTATAGATCTTGATGCCTAATATGTAAGCAACTTCACCGAGGTCTTTCATTGAAACTCTTATTCAAGTATCCCTTTATGCTATCCACAAATTCTATATCATTTCCAATCAACAATATGTCATCCACATATAATATTAGAAACGCTACAGAGCTCCCACTCACTTTCTTGTAAATACATGCTTCTCCAAAAGTATTTATAAAACCATATGCTTTGATCACACTATCAAAGCGTCTATTCCAACTCCGAGAGGCTTGCACCAGTCCATAAATGGATTGCTAGAGCTTGCACACTTTGTTAGCACCCTTTGGATCGAAAAAACCTTATGGTTGCATCATATACAACTCTTCTTCCATAAATCCATTCGGGAATGCAGTTTTGACATCCATCTGCCAAATTTCACAATCATAAAATGTGGCAATTGCTAACAAGATTCGGATAGACTTAAGCATCGCTACGAGTGAGAAAGTCTCATGATAGTCAAATCCTTGAACTTGTTGAAAACCTTTTGCAACAAGTCAAGCTTTGTATATAGTCACATTACCGTTAGCGTCAGTCTTCTTCTTGAATATCCATTTATTTTCTATGGCTTGCCGATCATCGGGCAAATCCACCAAAGTCTACACTTTGTTCTCATACATTGATCCCATCTCAGCATTCATGGCCTCAAGCCATTTCGTGGAATCTGGGTGCATCATCACTTCCTCATAGTTTGTAGGTTCATCGTGGTCTAGTAACATGACTTCCAGAACAGGATTACCGTACCACTCTGGTGCAGATCGCACTCTGGAAGACCTACAAGGTTCGGTGGTAACTTGATCTGAAGTTTCATGATCATCATCATTAGCTTCCTCACTAATTGGTGTAGGAATCACTGGAACTGATTTCTGTGATGAACTACTTTCCAATTCAGGACAAGGTACAATTACCTCATCAAGTTCTACTTTCCTCCCACTCACTTCTTTTGAGAGAAACTACTTCTCTAGAAAGGATCCATTCTTAGCAACAAAGATTTGGCCTTCAGATCTGTGATAGAAGGTGTACCCAACAGTTTCCTTTGGGTATCCTATGAATACGCACTTCTCTGATTTGGGTTCGAGCTTATCAAGTTGAAGCCTTTTCACATAAGCATCGCAACCCCAAATTTTAAGAAATGACAACTTTGGTTTCTTGCCAAACCATAGTTCATAAGGTGTCGTCTAAACGGATTTGATGGTGCCCTATTTAAAGTGAATGCACCCGTCTCTAAAGCATAACCCCAAAACGATAGCGGTAAATCAGTAAGAGACATCAGAGATCGCACCATATCCAATAAAGTACGGTTACGACGTTCGAACACACCATTACGCTGTGGTGTTCCAGGTGGCATGAGTTGCGAAACTATTCCACATTGTTTCAAATGAAGACCAAACTCGTAAATCAAATATTCGCTTCCACGATCAGATCGTAGAAACTTTAATTTTTTGTTATGATGATTTTCTACTTCACTCTGAATTTTTTTGAACTTTTCAAATGTTTCAGGCTTATGTTTCAGCAAGTAGATATACCCATATCTGCACAAATCATCCGTGAAGGTAAGAAAATAACGATACCCGCCACGAGCCTCAACACTCATTGGACCGCATACATCAGTATGTATTATTTCCAATAAGTCAGTAGCTCATTACATTGTTCCAGAGAACGGAGTTTTAGTCATCTTGCCCATGAGGCATGGTTCGCAAGCACCAAGTGATTCATAATCCAGTGATTCCAAAAGCCCATCAGCATGGAGTTTCTTCATGCGCTTTACACCAATATGACCTAAACAACAGTGCCACAAATAAGTTGCACCATCATTACCAACTTTGCATCTTTTGGCTTCAATATTATGAACATGTGTATCACCATGATCGATATTTAACAAAAATAGACCACTCAGCAAGGGTGCATGGCCATAAAAGATATGGATCATATAAATAGAAAAACCATTATTCTCTGATTTAAATGAATAACCGTCTCGCATCAAACAAGATCCAGATATAATGTTCAAGCTCAACGCTGGCACCAAATAACAATTATTCAGGTCTAAAACTAATCCTGAAGGTAGATGTTGTCGGTGTTCTGGGAACGGGGGTCCCCAGACTTGCCTGCCTGCGGCCTGCGGCGTAGCTCAAGTAGGGGGCCCAGTGTGGCCCATCTTCATCAACTGGAGCTCAAGACCCTCGCGAGGGGCCAAGCCTTGCGGGGCGGACGACAGGAAGCTTCCTCAGGTGCAGCCTCGTCAGGCTGGCTCACGAGGAGGTGGAGAGATCAAGGCAGGGCACCTTGTGAGGAGCCTATGACGCAAGCGATGACGATCGAAGCCAGGCGGGTGCCAGGCGGGCGTCGGCCTGGGCAGCGTCCTTGTTTCCCCTTAGGTGCAAAGTGGGCAAGCACAGGCCAAGGCATCAGGCAAAGGTTGCCATTTCGGTGCAATAATACCGAGACCAGCAGAACGGCAGGACGGAGATCATCGTGGAGCCCAGGAAGGCATCATCGTCAGAGTCCTTTGGCAGGCGAGGACCAACTTTAGTCAGGATAAGTGTACTAGATGTTCCCCTTGAAAATGGCCAATTATTGGCGCCCTTCCCGCTCAATATTTGGGAAGAGGACCAGGGCCTTGCTCTATAAATAGGACTAGCCACCACAGAGTAGAGGCACCTAAACCTAGATCTAGAGATCTGATAGGCATCCAAGAGGCGACTGAACTCACCCAAGCAGTTCATCGCACCAGCTCAAGTACAGCCCCTCGCGAGGTTGTTCTTCCTTTGTATTGTTCATCATCAGCCCCTGAGGCAATACACACACCACACACTGGAGTAGGGTATTACACCACAATGGTGGCCTGAACCAGTATATACCTTGCGTCCCATGTGTTGTTCTTCGTGTAGTCTAGATCTCTTGCGAGGCGACGAGACGTGACCCGGTAGTGGGAGTGATCTCCGCACGCACCCCAGAGTTCGAACCTCAAGGGTCTGCCGGAACCCAAAATCCAACATTTGGCGTGCTAGGTAGGGGTGTGCCGGAATAACGCCTTCCGCCATCTTGTGTTTCGCCGTCCGTCACATCCATGTGTGAAGTTCGCCGAGCCCGTGCCGAGCGCCGGGCTGCCCTTGCCACCCGCGTCGCCCAGACGGCGCCTGTCGGCGGATGCCCCCGTCGTTCCCCATCGCCCGCCGCCAACACCGCCACCAGCCCGGTGGGGAACGGGCAGCAGGCCTCATCCATGCATCCCTCGGTGCGGCGAGAGGGCCGCACCGCCACCCCGTTGCTGACTCTAGCCGTTTCATCGTCTCACGCCCGTCGCACCCCCGCGGACGCGCACACCGTGCTGCTCCTGGCGCGAGAGCTACTGCACTACAGTCCCGTCGATGACCTCTACGAGGACTGGCTCGCCCGCATCACCGAGCTCGTCAGCGCTGCAGGGGGCTCTCCTATGCCCTCTCTCTTGATGCCTCGCCCTCCATCCTACGAGGGATCAGGAGGTGCCTCCGCCACCTCCTCCCCAAGAAGGCGCCCTAGCTCCATGGCGCGCGGCTCCGGGATGAGACCCACCGCGTCCGGTGCCTGCACGACAAGAAAGGAGCTGCCAAGAGATCCCTCGTCCCCAAGAAACTGCCCGCGTGCTCCCTGCACCTGCACGTCATGACCGCGCTCCTGCTCCAGCGCGCCAAGACCCCGCGCTGCTCCTAGCGGCAGCGTGTGGAGACCTCCAAGATCAAGCCCTTCATCACCAAAGGTCTCCTATGGCCACTGCGGGCTGCCGTGCCTTCACCGCCGAGCTGCACAGCGTAGCTTGGCCAGGCTCCTGGCTCCTGAACCTGGCTCCTAGCATGATTACCTGTTGGGACGATATGCGCACTCGCTTCATCGCCAACTTCCAAGGCACTCGCGACCGGCCCCCGGCCATGAGCGACCTTCGCCACATCAAGCAACAGCCAGGAGAGACCCTGCATAAGTACATCAAGCGTTTCAACAACGCTCGCCTCAAGATCCCCAGGGTGACTAAGGAAGCCATCATCTCAGCCTTCTCTGATGGCGTGCGTGACATCAAGATGAAGGAGGAGCTAGCAATCCATGAAGACCTGTGCACATCCCTGGAGTTGTTCAACTTGGTGACCAAGTGCGCCAGGGCTGAGAAAGGGCGTCTCTCCCTCCTCGCGCTTCCGGCTGCCGATCCAGAAGAGAAGAAGCCCAAGGTCATGGATGAAGCGCAAGGGGGCTGTTCTGCTTGCAGCAGATCCATACACCAAGCGAGGTAGGGATCAGCCTGAGTCGTCCAAGGGCAGCCGATACTGCGTGTACCACGACCTCCACACCCACAACACCAACGAATGCCAAGAGCTCAGGGCCGTGCGAGATGGGTGTATCGGCTGACGCCCCGAACACAATGACCGGGGCTATGGATGAGGAGGAGGAAGAGGTGGAGGATGATGGGAAGACCGTGGCCCTCGCCAAGGGTGGCGTGACCGACCTTGCGAGGACCGCTGGCAGGACCAGCCTCGCGAGGGAGGCTGGAGGGATCTGTTGGGGAACGTTGCATAAAATAAAAAAATTCCTACGTTCACCAAGATCAATCTATGAGTTCATATAGCAACGAGAGAGAGGAGTGCATCTACATACCCTTGTAGATCGCGTGCGGTAGCGTTCAAGAGAACGGGGATGAGGAAGTCGTTCTCGTCGTGATCCAAATCATCGGAGATCCTAGCGCCGAACGGACGGCACCTCCGCGTTCAACACACGTACGGTCAGCGTGACGTCTCCTCCTTCTTGATCCAGCAAGGGGGAAGGAGAGGTTGATGAAGATCCAGCAGCATGACAGCGTGGCGGTGGATGCAACAGGGTTCCGGCAGGGCTTCGCCAAGCGACTACGGGAGGAGGAGGTGTAGCAAGGGGGTAGGGACGTGCCAGATGTCAGGGTGCGTCTGCCGTCCCACCCCCCTCTTTATATAGGGACCCCAAGGGGGGGCGCCGGCCCTGGAGATGGGATCTCCCAAGGGGGGGGGGGCGGCCAGGGGGGTGGAGTGCCCCCCAAGGCAAGTGGAGGCGCCCCCTCCCCTAGGGTTCCCAACCCTAGACGCAGAGGGGGGCCCGGGGGGGTGCACCAGCCCACCAGGGGCTGGTTTCCCTCCCACTTCAGCCCATGGGGACCTCCGGGATGAGTGGCCCCACCCGGTGGAGCCCCAGGACCCTTCCGGTGGTCCCGATACAATACCAGTGACCCCTGAAACTTTCCCGATGGCTGAAACTCGACTTCCCATATATAATTCTTTACCTCCGGACCATTCCGGAACTCCTCGTGACGTCCGGGATCTCATCTGGGACTCCGAACAACTTTCGATTTGCTGCATACTCATATTCATTCAACCCTAGCGTCACCGAACCTTAAGTGTGTAGACCCTATGGGTTCGGGAGACATGTAGACATGACCGAGACGGCTCTCCGGTCAATAACAACCAGCGGAATCTGGATACCCATGTTGACTCCCACATACTCCTCGATGATCTCATCGGATGAACCACGATGTCGAGGATTTAAGCAACCCTGTATACAATTCCCTTGGTCAATCGGTACGTTACTTGCCCGAGATTCGATCGTCGGTATCCCAATACCTCATTCAATCTCATTACCGGCAAGTCACTTTACTCGTACCGTAATGCATGATCCTGTGACTAGACAGTTGGTCACTTTGAGCTCATTATGATGATGTATTACCGAGTGGGCCCAGAGATACCTCTCCGTCATACGGAGTGACAAAGCCCAGTCTCGATCCGTGTCAACCCAACAGACACTTTCGGAGATACCTGTAGTGCACCTTTATAGCCACCTAGTTACGTTGTGACGTTTGGTACACCCAAAGCACTCCTACGGTATCCGGGAGTTACACGATCTCGTGGTCTAAGGAAAAGTTACTTGACACTGGAAAAGCTCTAGCAAACGAACTACACGATCTTTGTGCTATGCTTAGGATTGGGTCTTGTCCATCACATAATTCTCCTAATGATGTGATCCCGTTATCAATGACATCCAATGTCCATAGTCAGGAAACCATGACTATCTGTTGATCAACGAGCTAGTCAACTAGAGGCTCACTAGGGACATATTGTGGTCTATGTATTCACACGTGTATTACGATTTCCGGATAATACAATTATAGCATGAATAAAAGACAATTATCATGAACAAGGAAATATAATAATAATCCTTTTACTATTGCCTCTAGGGCATATTTCCAACAGTCTCCCACTTGCACTAGAGTCAATAATCTAGTTACATTGTGATGAATCGAACACCCATAGAGTTCTGGTGTTGATCATGTTTTGCTCGCGGAAGAGGTTTAGTCAACGGATCTGCGATATTCAGATCCGTATGTACTTTGCAAATATCTATGTCTCCATCTTGAACATTTTCACGGATGGCGTTGAAACGACGCTTGATGTGCTTGGTCTTCTTGTGAAACCTGGGCTCCTTGGCAAGGGCAATAGCTCCAGTGTTGTCACAGAAGAGAGTGATTGGCCCCGACGCATTGGGTATAACTCCTAGGTCGGTGATGAACTCCTTCATCCATATTGCTTCATGTGCTGCCTCCGAGGCTGCCATGTACTCCGCTTCACATGTAGATCTCGCCACGACGCTCTGCTTGCAACTGCACCAGCTTACTGCTCCACGATTCAACATATACACGTATCCGGTTTGTGACTTAGAGTCATCCAGATCTGTGTTGAAGCTAGCATCAACGTAACCCTTTACGACGAGCTCTTCGTCACCTCCATAAACGAGAAACATGTCCTTTGTCCTTTTCAGGTACTTCAGGATATTCTTGACCGCTGTCCAGTGTTCCTTGCTGGGATTACTTTGGTACCTTCCTACCAAACTTACGGCAAGGTTTACATCAAGTCTGGTACACAGCATGGCATACATAATAGATCCTATGGCTGAGGCATAGGGGATGACACTCATCTCTCCTTTATCTTTTGCCGTGGTCGGGCATTGAGCCGAGCTCAATCTCACACCTTGCAATACAGGCAAGAACCCTTTCTTGGACTGATCCATTTTGAACCTCTTCAAAGTCTGTTCAAGGTATGTGCTTTGTGAAAGACCTATGAGGCGTCTCGATCTATCCCTATAGATCTTGATGCCTAATATGTAAGCAGCTTCTCCCAGGTCCTTCATTGAAAAACACTTATTCAAGTAGGCCTTAATACTGTCCAAAAGTTCTATATCATTTCCCATCAAAAGTATGTCATCTACGTATAATATGAGAAATGCTACAGAGCTCCCACTCACTTTCTTTTAAACGCAGGCTTCTCCATAAGTCTGCATAAACCCAAACGCTTTGATCATCTCATCAAAGCGAATGTTCCAACTCCGAGATGCTTGCACCAGCCCATAAATGGATCGCTGGAGCTTGCATACCTTGTTAGCATTCCTAGGATCGACAAAACCCTCCGGTTGCATCATATACAGTTCTTCCTTAAGATAGCCGTTAAGGAATGCCGTTTTGACGTCCATCTACCATATCTCATAATCATAGTATGCGGCAATTGCTAACATGACTCGGACGGACTTCAGCTTCGCTACGGGAGAGAAAGTCTTATCGTAGTCAACCCCTTGAACTTGTCGATAACCCTTAGCAACAAGTCAAGCTTTATAGATGGTAATATTACCATGTGCGTCCGTCTTCTTCTTAAAGGTCCATTTGTTTTCTATCGCTCGCCGATCATCGGGCAAGTATGTCAAAGTCCATACTTTGTTTTCATACATGGATTTTATCTCGGATTGCATGGCTCCAAGCCATTTGTTGGAATCTGGGCCCGCCATCGCTTCTTCATAGTTCGAAGGTTCACCGTTGTCTAACAACATGATTTCCAGGACAGGGTTGCCATACCACTCTGGTGTGGAACGTGTCCTTGTGGACCTATGAAGTTCAGTAGCAACTTGATCTGAAATACCTTGATCATCATCATTAATTTCATCTCCAGTCGGTGTAGGCACCACAGGAACATTTTCCTGAGCTGCACTACTTTCCGGTTCAAGAGGTAGTACTTCATCGAGTTCTACTTTCCTCCCACTTACTCCTTTCGATAGAAACTCTTTTTCCAGAAAGGATCCGTTCTTGGCAACAAAGATCTTGCCTTCGGATCTAAGGTAGAAGGTATACCCAATGGTTTCCTTAGAGTATCCTATGAAGATACATTTTTCTGACTTGGGTTCGAGCTTTTTAGGTTGAAGTTTCTTGACATAAGCATCGCATCCCCAAACATTTAGAAACGACAGCTTAGGTTTCTTCCCAAACCATAATTCATACGGTGTTGTCTCAACGGACTTAGACAGAGCCCTATTTAAAGTGAATGTAGCTGTCTCTAGAGCGTATCCCCAAAATGATAGCGGTAAATCGGTAAGAGACATCATAGATCGCACCATATCCAATAGAGTGCGATTACGATGTTCGGACACACCATTATGCTGAGGTGTTCCAGGCGGCGTGAGTTGTGAAACGATTCCACATTTTCTTAAGTGCGTACCAAATTCGTGACTTAAATATTCTCCTCCACGATCTGATCGTAAGAACTTTATTTTTCGATCACGTTGATTCACTACTTCATTCTGAAATTCCTTGAACTTTTCAAAGGTCTCAGACTTGTGTTTCATCAAGTAGACATACCCATATCTACTTAAGTCATCAGTGAGAGTGAGAACATAACGATATCCTCCGCGAGCCTCAACGCTCATTGGACCACACACATCAATATGTATGATTTCCAATAAGTTGGTTGCTCGCTCCATTGTTCCGGAGAATGGAGTCTTGGTCATTTTACCCATGAGGCACGATTCGCATGTGTCAAATGATTCATAATCGAGAGACTCTAAAAGTCCATCAGCATGGAGCTTCTTCATGCGCTTGACACCAATGTGACCAAGGCGGCAGTGCCACAAGTATGTGGGACTATCGTTATCAACTTTACATCTTTTGGTATTCACACTATGAATATGTGTAACATTACGTTCGAGATTCATTAAGAATAAACCATTAACCATCGGGGCATGACCATAAAACATATCTCTCATATAAATAGAACAACCATTATTCTCGGATTTAAATGAGTAGCCATCTCGTATTAAACGAGATCTAGATACAATGTTCATGCTCAAACTTGGCACTAAATAACAATTATTGAGGTTTAAAACTAATCTCGTAGGTAAATGTAGAGGTAGCGTGCCGACGGCGATCACATCGACCTTGGAACCATTCCCGACGTGCATCGTCACCTCGTCCTTCGCCAGTCTCCACTTATTCCGCAGCTCCTGCTGTGAGTTACAAATATGAGCAGCGGCACCGGTATCAAATACCCAGGAGTTACTACGAGTACTGGTAAGGTACACATCAATTACATGTATATCAAATATACATTTAGTGTTGCCGGCCTTCTTGTCCGCTAAGTATTTGGGGCAGTTCCGCTTCCAGTGACCCTTCCCTTTGCAATATAAGCACTCAGTCTTAGGCTTGGGTCCATTCTTTGACTTCTTCCCGGCAACTGGCTTACCGGGCGCGGCAACATCTTTGCCGTCCTTCTTGAAGTTCTTCTTACCCATGCCCTTCTTGAACTTGGTGGTTTTATTGACCATCAACACTTGATGTTCTTTCTTGATTTCTACCTCTGCTGACTTTAGCATTGAAAATACTCCAGGAATAGTTTTCACCATCCCCTGCATATTGTAGTTCATCACAAACCTCTTGTAGCTCGGTGGGAGCGAATGAAGGATTCTGTCAATGACCGCCTCGTCCGGGAGGTTAATGTCCAGCTGGGACAGGCAGTTGTGCAATCCAGACATTTTGAGTATGTGCTCACTGACAGAACTATTTTCCTCCATCTTACAACTATAGAACTTGTCAGAGACTTCATATCTCTCGACCCGGGCATGAGCTTGGAAAACCATTTTCATCTCCTCAAACATCTCATATGCTCCGTGTTGCTCAAAACGCTTTTGCAGCCCCGGTTCTAAGCTGTAAAGCATGCCGCACTGAACGAGGGAGTAATCATTAGCACATGACTTCCAAGCGTTCATAACGTCTTGGTTCTGTGGGATGGGTGCTTCACCTAGCGGTCCTTCTAGGACATATGCTTTCTTGGCAGCTATGAGGATGATCCTCAGGTTCCGGACCCAGTCCGTATAGTTGCTGCCATCATCTTTCAGCTTGGTTTTCTCTAGGAACGCATTGAAGTTCATGTTGACATGAGCGTTGGCCATTTGATCTACAAGACATATTTTGCAAAGATTTTAGACTAAGTTCATGATAATTAAGTTCATATAATCAAATTATTTAATGAACTCCCAGTCAGATTTGACATCCCTCTAGTCATCTAAGTGTTACATGATCCGAGTCGAGTAGGCCGTGTCCGATCATCACGTGAGACGGACTAGTCATCATCGGTGAACATCTCCATGTTGATCGTATCTTCCATACGACTCATGTTCGACCTTTCGGTCTCTGTGTTCTGAGGCCATGTCTGTACATGCTAGGCTCGTCAAGTTAACCTAGGTGTCTTTGCATGTGTAAACCTGTCTTACACCCGTTGTATGTGAACGTAAGAATCTATCACACCCGATCATCACGTGGTGCTTCGAAACGACGAACTTTAGCAACGACGCATAGTTAGGGGGAACACTTTCTTGAAATTATTATAAGGATCATCTTATTTACTACCGTCGTTCTAAGTAAACAAGATGCATAAACATAATAAACATCACATGCAATTATATAGTAGTGACATGATATGGCCAATATCATATAGCTCCTTTGATCTCCATCTTCGGGGCTCCATGATCATCTTCGTCACCGGCATGACACCATGATCTCCATCATCATGATCTCCATCATCGTGTCTCCATGAAGTTGCTCGCCAACTATTACTTCTACTACTATGGCTAATGGTTTAGCAATAAAGTAAAGTAATTACATGGCGTTAAATCATTGACACGCAGGTCATACAATAATTAAGACAACTCCTATGGCTCCTGCCGGTTGTCATACTCATCGACATGCAAGTCGTGATTCCTATTACGAGAACATCATCTCATACATCACAATATATCATTCATCATTCATCACAACTTTTGGCCATATCACATCACAAAGCAATTGCTGCAAAAACAAGTTAGACGTCCTCTAATTGTTGTTGCATCTTTTACGTGGCTGCAATAGGGTTCTAGCAAGAACGTTTTCTTACCTACGAATAACCACAACGTGATTTGCCAACTTCTATTTACCCTTCATAAGGACCCTTTTCATCGAATCCAGTCCAACTAAAGTGGGAGAGACAGACACCCGCTAGCCACCTTATGCAACTAGTGCATGTCAGTCGGTGGAACCTGTCTCACGTAAGCGTACGTGTAAGGTCGGTCCGGGCCGCTTCATCCCACAATACCACTGAAGCAAAATAAGACTAGTAGTGGCAAGAAAGTTGACAACATCTACGCCCACAACAGATTTGTGTTCTACTCGTGCAATAGAGAACTACGCATAGACCTAGCTCATGATGCCACTGTTGGGGAACGTTGCATAACATAAAAAATTTCCTACGTTCACCAAGATTAATCTATGAGTTCATCTAGCAACGAGAGAGAGGAGTGCATCTACATGCCCTTGTAGATCGCGTGCAGAAGCGTTCAAGAGAACGGGGTTGAGGGAGTCGTTCTCGTCGTGATCCAAATCACCGGAGATCCTAGCGCCGAACGGATGGCACCTCCGCGTTCAACACACATACGGTCAGCGTGACGTCTCCTCCTTCTTGATCCAGCAAGGGGGAATGATAGGTTGATGAAGATCCAGCAGCACGACGGCGTGGTGGTGGATGCAGCAGGGTTCCGGCAGGGCTTCGCCAAGCGACTACGGGAGGAGGAGGTGTAGCAAGGGGGTAGGGAGGCGCCAGATGTCAGGGTGCGGCTGCCCTCCCACCCCCTCTTTATATAGGAACCCCAAGGGGGGCGCCAGCCCTGGAGATGGGATCTCCCAAGGGGGGCGGCGGCCAGGGGGTGGAGTGCCCCCCAAGGCAAGTGGAGGCGCCCCCTCCCCTAGGGTTCCCAACCCTAGGCGCGGAGGGGGCCCAGGGGGGTTCACCAGCCCACCAGGGGCTGGTTCCCCTCCCACTTAAGCCCATGGGGCCCTCCGGGATGGGTGGCCCCACCCGGTGGACCCCCGGGACCCTTCCGATGGTCCCAGTACAATACCAGTGACCCCCGAAACTTTCCTGATGGCCGAAACTCGACTTCCCATATATAATTCTTTACCTCCGGACCATTCCGGAACTCCTCATGACGTCTGGGATCTCATCCGGGACTCCGAACAACTTTCGGTTTGCTGCATACTCATATTCATACAACCCTAGCGTCACCGAACCTTAAGTGTGTAGACCCTACGGGTTCGGGAGACATGTAGACATGACTGAGACGGCTCTCCGGTCAATAACCAACAGCGGGATCTGGATACCCATGTTGGCTCCCACATACTCCTCCATGATCTCATCGGATGAACCACGATGTCGAGGATTTAAGCAACCCCGTATACAATTCCCTTTGTCAATCGGTACATTACTTGCCCGAGATTCGATCGTCGGTATCCCAATACCTCGTTCAATCTCGTTACCGGCAAGTCACTTTACTCGTACCGTAATGCATGATCCTATGACCAGACACTTGGTCACTTTGAGCTCATTATGATGATGCATTACTGAGTGGGCCCAGATATACCACTCCGTCATACGGAGTGACAAATCCCAGTCTCGATCCGTGTCAACCCAATAGACACTTTCGGAGATACCCGTAGTGCACCTTTATAGCCACCGAGTTACGTTGGGACGTTTGGTACACCCAAAGCACTCCTACGGTATCCGGGAGTTACACAATCTCATGGTCTAAGGAAAAGATACTTGACATTGGAAAAGCTCTAGCAAACGAACTACACGATCTTTGTGCTATGCTTAGGATTGGGTCTTGTCCATCACATCATTCTCCTAATGATGTGATCCCGTTATCAATGACATCCAATGTCCATAGTTAGGAAACCATGACTATCTGTTGATCAACGAGCTAGTCAACTAGAGGCTCACTAGGGACATATTGTGGTCTATGTATTCACACATGTATTACGATTTCCAAATAATACAATTATAGCATGAATAAAAGACAATTATCATGAACAAGGAAATATAATAATAATCCTTTTATTATTGCCTCTAGGGCATATTTCCAACAGGATCAGCCTCGTGAGGATCGCCCTCAAGGCAACGCAGGCCTCCCTCCTCTGCCACCACCACCGAGGAGGAATGAAGACCATCATCGGGACGAAGGGGCTGGGGGCTTCCAGGATCCGCATGCGATCGCTTGCATCCTGGGCGGCACTCAAGCCCCAGCCTCTCAGCGCATCTTCAAACAGTTTGCTCACGAGGTGAATGCAGTCCTCCCCAAGCTTGAGGCCACGCGCCCTCTCAGGTGGTCAGCATGCACTATCACGTTCAGCTCAGCGGATCAGCTCAAGTGCGCAGCCACGGCCAGAGCCCTCCTGATGCTTTGCTCCCCAATCATCAGCAATGTGCAAGTCACCAGGACCCTCATCGATGGCAAAGCGGGACTCAATGTCCTGTCCGTCGAGACATTCAACAATCTCCAAGTGCCATACGATCAGCTTCAGCCAACCAAGCCTTTCTCAGGAGTCACTGATGGTTCCACCGTTCCAATAGGGCAAGTTCGCCTTCCTGTCACCTTTGGGCAGCGTAACAACTACCGCACCGAGCTCATTGACTTTGACATCGCCCACATCCACCTGCCATACAATGCCATACTCGGGTACCCAGCTTTGGCCAAGTTCATGGCAGTGACTCATCACGGCTACAATGTCCTCAAGATGCCAGGAAGCGGTGGAGTCATCACGGTGCCTTGTGAGGAGAGGGATGCGGTGTGTTCTCTTGAGCGTGCTTTTCAAGCCGCAGCAATCGAAGACCTAGATCACAGGAGCGAAAGACTTCCCGAGGCAGTCCCTAAGAATAAGAAGGCATCACCCGGGTCCGAACCCTTGGGAGGCAGGCCCCTCCAGTGGCGTTGTGTCAGGATCCGCGCCCGTTCAAGGGGGCGCCTCCTTCACTCGCATAGGAAGGCGCGCCCGACGCCCTCCTTGGGCAAGGCTCGGGGGCTCTCTCCTGGAGGGTCACCGACTTAGCCAAGGTCACGAGGGAGGCGCTCGGGCACCACTTGGAGGTGTGCTTCAAAGCACGTTTCCCTCAGGAAGGAACAAGGCAAGGAGGGCCAAGCCCTCGGGAGTTCATCGCAAGAAACATTCAGTATCTGCAGGAGTCAAGAGTCATGAGTGGCAGCCGCCGCTTACCCGCCGTATCTCCCCATCCAGGCAAGGATGGTGAGCTGCGCGTCTGCATCGACGTACCAGGGCTCAACCGAGCCGCATCTCAAGAGCGCCTCTGGCCTTCTCGCGTGGGTCATTGTGAGGGACCACCTCACAGCTACGTTCGCATGCCTTTTGGCCTGCCGAACGCAGTTGCCGCTCACCAGGGCCTGCTGAGGAGCATTCTGGAGGCTCAGGAGGTCAGGCATTCCACAAAGATGGAGATGGCCTTTGAAGAGCCGCCTGCGCCCCAGGAGCCTCCCAAGGCTCCTGGGCCTGGGGGCTCGTAAGGGTCGGTTTCCGCAGCGCACGTCGTCCGCTACTTCAGCATTCCTTCGTCTCCAACATCATCAGGTGACATCCTTCGAGTTTCATTTTCAGCTGGGAGCGCCCCCAGGGCTGCACCATTCCCAGGCCGCGTGGGTTCGTCCCTGCGGCATGTATCTCTTTTGTTCATGCCTTTAGGTTACTTTGTTGGGGGCGCCCCTCGGGCTACATTATCCCCAAGCCACTTGGGCCTGACCCGGCGGCATTTGCCTTTTTCTGCATTTATCGAAATGGATTTGCTCCTTCATGCTTAACATGCTCGACCTAATCGATTGACACCTACCTCTGGAGCCGCTCGCCCTGGCACGGCGCTTGCGCACGGGTCCGTTGCTGCAACACTGATAAATCTGAGTGGTCGAGCTCTGGCCGCGGCAGCCCCGCAAGGTGCCACCTCACCGGGCCCTCAGTGCCCCAATCACTCCCTCGGAGCGACCAATGGTTGGCTGGCAACTGCAACAACAGACCTTGCTTCCTCTCGTGATTGGTACGCAGGACCCGCTCTAGGAGTAACGCTAGGCACGACGTGAGCCTCCTCTCCTTCTCTCCGGCACGATCCGCTTTCACGTTAAAAGGGGGGTACCTGAGAATCGCGACTCACGGGCTCTTACTGGCTCTCCAGCCCTCACCCCCTGGCCTTGACCCACGGCATCACGACCTGTCATACCAGAGGGAAGAAGCTCGCGAAGAGCCGACCCAACAACGCCTCAGCTGCCGCCACGCAGGCCCGACACTTCACCGAAAACTACTCCAAATCAATAAGATAAGTTACTCCAGAACTGACTCGGCTCAGCGTTAAACCCTCACCTACTGTAGCTCTGTCACGGCGACGTTGCCTACCTTTCTTGCCCAACGGAGGCTGCTTGAGCACTAAAGGGGACCCCCTGAGCATCGTGACTCAGAGGCTCTTACTGGACCTCAGGCCGCTCTCCTCCTGGCCTTGACCATGGCATTGCAACCTGGCATACCAGCGACGGTTGAAGCCTGCCTGGGGACCGGGACCTGTCAGCGTAGAGCACCAAGCCCTCGTGAGGAAAGAACGGGGGAGCCGAGCCACAACGGGACTAGCATCTCGCATCAATTCAAAATGAGGATATATATTCACAAAAGACATGGCCAACGCCTTACAATACCCCCGTGGGGTGATACTTCGATTTCTCGTTGGGAATAGAAGATGTTAATCCTAACGGACGCTAACTACACGTGCCTCCGTAGGAGATGCCATCATCAACAGTGGGCCGGCAGGCGCCAGCGCCAACCTCATCCAGATCAATGGCGTCGATGGCCTGATGCAGCCGCCACGCTCCGAGCTCGGGGGCTCGTAGCCGTCGTCGCTCATCTCCGGAGTCGCGTAAAGCTTGGAGGAGTCGCTGGACCGCCCGGCACCTCTGCTGCTACTTGAGGAGCCGCTGGGGAAGTGGTTGGCGGGCCTGGTCCTCGCCACAACGATGCCCCGGCCGCCTTTCTCGGGGCAGCATTCCAGCCGGCATCCTTCCGCGTCGAAGACCTTGAAGAGCATTAAGGAGGCGCCATCGTATTCAAGATGAATCACGAGGGCCCCCTCCGATCGGCAGACCAGGGCAATCTCGGCCCAGCCCCGGGTCATGTAGACCTTGCCTGGAGCGACGACCTCAACCTCCACTCCGGTAGTAGGGGTACTGCAGTCAGCATGCTGCAGCCAGAGCTCAAGAGGCCCCCTCGGCGAGATCTCGAAGGCGAAGGACGGAGGAAGGCGAATCCAAGAACGAGGAGGCATGGCAGCGTGAAGTACAAGCTCGCGAGAGGAGACCTCGGCGTGGACTCCAGGAGGAACGACGTGCACCGCCGTAATCCCTCGGCGACGACGACGGCTCCGGCGATGTCGCTCGGTGCCTTCTCCTCCAGGGCCCTCGATCTGGGCATGCAAGGGCAGCGAAAACCCAGGCGGTGGCCGCTCGAACCAGGGCCTCGACACCTCCTGCCAAGCAGCCCCGTCTTTGCGGCAGAGGGCTAGCCGTTTCTTTGGCGGAAGTGGGTCAGGACCCTCTTGGGGGGCCTTTCCCTTCTCTTCTGCAGAAAACCGGTGGATTGGTGCCATTGGCGTAAGGTGGAGCAAGGGCAAGGAGGAAGAAGAAAGAGAGTAGCGGGAAGGATGAACCGGAAGGGATTGCGCCGTTCCGTACTTATAGACGGAGGAGGCCAACTGCCGACCTCCACGACCACAGGTAATCACGACCCGTTTTTGCATGCAGGGACTTGTCAAGTCACATAGTTGCCGAGGCGTCATGGGGAAGAGAGGACGCCCACGTCCAATCAACCACCACGCGACACCCAAGGCCGCAGGCTGTTGGGGCCTGCGGCGCTTCGCACTTGCCCCTTCGCTTCTCTGCTAAGCCAAGTCTGGGCGTGCCTTGGGCCCGAGGTCTACTGTCGGCGTTTTGGGAACGGGGGTCCCCAGAATTGCCTTCCTGCGGCCTGCAGCGTGGCTCGAGTAGGGGGCCTAGTGTGGCCCATCTTCATTGACACAAGCTCAAGACCCTCGCGAGGGGCCAAGCCTCGCGGGGCAGACGAGAGGAAGCTTCCTCAGGCGCAACCTCGTCAGGCTGGCTCGCGAGGAGGCGGAGAGATCAAGGCAGGGCACCTCGTGAGGAGCTTGTGATGCAAGCCATGACGATCGAAGCCAGGCGGGCGCCAGGCGGGCGCCGGCCTGGGCAGTGTCCTTGTTTCCCCTTCGGTTCAAAGGGGGCAAACACAGGCCAAGTCATCAGGAAAAGGTTGCCATTTCGGTGCAACAAGACCGAGACCAGCAGAACGGCAGGACGGAGGTCATCGTGGAGCCCAGGAAGGCTTCATCGTCAGAATCCTTTGGCAGGCGAGGACCAACTTTAGTCAGGATAAGTGTACTAGATGTTCCCCTTCAAAATGGCCAATTGGCGCCCTTACCACTCAATATTTTGGAAGATGACCAGGGCCTTGCTCTATAAATAGGACTAGCCACCATAGAATAGAGGCACCTAAACCTCGATCTAGAGATCCGATAGGCATCCAAGAGGCGACTGAACTCACCCAAGCAGTTCATCGCACCAGCTCAAGTACAGCCCCTCGCGAGGCTGTTCTTCCTTTGTATAGTTCATCATTAGCCCCTGAGGCAATACACACACCACACAGTGGAGTAGGGTATTACACCACAATGGTGTCTTGAACCAGTATAAACCTTGCGTCCCTTGTGTTGTTCTTCGTGTAGTCTAGATTTCTTGAGAGGAGACGAGACGTGAGCCGGTAGGGGGAGTGATCTCCGCGCACACCCCAGAGTTCAAACCTCAAGGGTCTGCCGGAACCCGAAATCCGGCAGATGTAGAGGTAGCGTGCCGATGACGATCACATCGACCTCGGAACCATTTCCTACGCGTATCGTCACCTCGTCCTTAGCCAATCTTCGTTTAATCCGTAGCCCCTATTTCGAGTTCCAAATATGAGCAACAGAACCAGTATCAAATACCCAGGCGCTACTACGAGCATTAGTAAGGTACACATCAATAACATGTATATCAAATACACCTTTCACTTTGCCATCATTCTTATCTGCCAAATACTTGGGGCAGTTCCGCTTCCAGTGACCAGTCCCTTTGCAGTAGAAGCACACAATTTTTGGCTTAGGTCCAGACTTGGGTTTCTGCTCCCAAGCAGCAACTTTCTTGCCATTCTTCTTGAAGTTCCCCTTCTTTCCTTTGCCTTTTCTCTTGAAACTAGTGGTCTTGTTGACCATCAACACTTGATGCTCCTTTTTAATTTCTACCTCAGTAGCTTTTAGCGTCGTGAAGAGCTCAAGAATTGTCTTGTTCATCCCTTGCATATTATAGTTCATCACGAAGGTTTATAGCTTGGTGGCAGTGATTGAAGAACTCTGCCAATGACACTATCACCAGGAAAAGATTAACTCCCAGCTGAGTCAAGTGGTTATGGTACACAGACATTCTGACTATGTGTTCATTGACAGAACAATTCTCGTCCATTTTGCAGTTATAGAACTTGTTGGAGACTTCATATCTCTCAACTCGTGCATTTGCTTGAAATACTAAATTCAACTCTTGGAACATCTCATATGCTCCATGACGTTCAAACGTCTTTGATGTCCCGATTCTAAGTCGTAAAGCATGGCACACTGAACTATCGAGTAGTCATCAACTTTGCTTTGCCAGACGTTCCTAATGTCCGGACTTGCATCTGTAGCAGGCCTTGCACCTAGCGGTGCTTCCAGGACGTAATTCTTCTGTGCAGCAATGAGGATAATCCTCAAGTTACAGACCAAGTCCGTGTAATTGCTACCATCATCTTTCAACTTAGCTTTCTCTTGGAACGCATTAAAATTCAAAGGAATGGTAGCACGGGCCATTGATCTACAATAATATAGACATGCAAAATAACTATCAGGCTAAGTTCATGATAAATTAAAGTTCAATTAATCATATTACTTAAGAACTCCCACTTAGATAGACATCCCTCTAGTCATCTAAATGATCACGTGATCCAAATCAACTAAACCATGTCCGATCATTACGTGAGATGGAGTAGTTTTCAATGGTGAACAACACTATGTTGATCACATCTACTATATGATTCACATTCGACCTTTCGGTCTCAGTGTTCTGAGGCTATATCTGCATATGCTAGGCTTGTCAAGTTTAACCCGAGTATTCTGTGGGTGCAAAACTGGTTTGCACCCGTTATATGTGAACGCAGAGCTTATCACACCCGATCATCACGTGGTGTCTCGGCACGACGAACTGTAGCAACGGTGCATACTTGGGAAGAACACTTATACCTTGAAATTTAGTAAGGGGTCATCTTATAATGCTACTGCCGTACTAAGCAAAATAAGATCCATAAAAGATAAACATCACATGCAATCAAAATATGTGACATGTTATGGCCATCATCATCTTGTGCTTATGATCTCCATCACCGAAGCATCTTCATGATCTCCATCATCACCGGCGCAACACCTTGATCTCCATCATAGCATCGTTGTCGTCTCGCTAACTATTGCTTCTACGACTATCACTACTGCTTAGTGATAAAGTAAAGCAATTACATGGCGATCACATTGCATACAATAAAGCGACAACCATATGGCTCCTGCCAGTTGCCGATAACTCTGTTACGAAACATGATCATCTCATACAACAATTTATATCACATCATGTCTTGACCATATCAAATCACAACAAGCCCTGCAAAAACAAGTTGGATGTCCTCTACTTTGTTGTTGCCAATTTTACGTGGCTGCTACGGGCTTCCAGCAAGACCCGTTCTTACCTACGCATCAAAACCACAACGACTTTTCATCAAGTGTGATGTTTTAACCTTCAACAAAGACAGGGCGTAGGCACACTCGATCCAACTAAAGTTGGAGAAACAGACACCCGCCAGCCACCTACATGCAAAAGTACGTCGGTAGAACCAGTCTCATGAACACGGTCATCTAATGTTGGTCTGGGCCGCTTCATCCAACAATACCGCCGAATCAAAGTAAGACATTGGTGGTAAGCAGTATGACTATTATCGCCCACAACTCTTTGTGTTCTACTCATGCATAAAACATCTACGTATAGAGATGGCTCGGATGCCACTATTTGGGGAACATAGTATTTCAAAAAAAATCCGACGATCACGCAAGATCTATCTAGGAGATGCATAGCAACAAGACGGGAGAGTGTGTCCACGTACCCTCGTGGACCGAAAGCGAAAGCATTTAGTAACGCGGTTGATGTAGTCAAATGTCTTCGTGATCCAACCGAGCCAAGTACCGAAGTTCAGCACACATTTAGCTTGATCAGGTCCCTTGTACGCTTGATCCAGTTGAGGACGAGGGTGAGTTCCGTCAGCATGTTGACGTGGCGACGGCGATGATGATGTTACTGGCGCAGGGCTTCGCCTAAGCACTACGGTGATATGATCGAGGTGTGTAACTGTGGAGGGGGGCACCACACATGACTAAGGCAAAACTTTGTGTGTTCTAGGGTGCCCCCCTGCCCCCGTATATAAAGGAGGGAGGGGAGGCCGTCTGGCCATGCTAGGCGCGCCGGGAGAAGGGGAATCCTACTAGGACTCCAAGTCCTGGTAGGTTTCCACCTAAAGGAGAAGGGGGAGGAAGGAAGAGGGGGGCTGCGCCCCCAACCCCTTGTCCATTTCGGACTGGGCTTGGCGGGGCGCGCACCACCTCCTCGCCGCTGCCTCTCCTTCCCACTAAGGCCTATCAACTCCCCGGGAGGTTCCGGTAACCTCCCGATACTCCGGAAAATACCCGAACTTCTCCGGAACCATTCTGATGTCCGAATATAGCCTTTCAATATATAAATATTTATGTTTCGGCCATTTCAAGACTCCTAGTCATGTCCGTGATCTCATCCGGGGCTCCGAACAAACTTCGGTCATCAAAACACATAACTCATAGTACAAATCGTCATCGAACGTTAAGCGTGCGGACCCTACGGGTTCAAGAACTATGTAGACATGACCGAGACACATCTTCGATCAATAACCAATAGCAGAACCGAGATGCTCATATTGTCTCCTACATATTCTATGAAGATCTTTATCGGTCAAACCGCATAACAACATACATTGTTCCCTTTGCCATCGGTATGTTACTTGCCCGAGATTCGATCATCGGTATCATCGTACCTAGTTCAATCTCGTTACCGGCAAGTCTCTTTACTTGTTCTGTAATGCTTCATCCTACAACTAACTCATTAGTCACATTGCTTGCAAGGCTTATAGTGATGAGCATTACCGAGAGGGCCCAGAGATACCTCTCCGATACACGGAGTGACAAATCCTAATCTTGATCTATGCCAACCCAACAAACACCTTAGGAGACACCTGTAAAGCATCTTTACAATCACCTAGTTACGTTGTGATGTTTGATAGCACACAAGGTGTTCCTCCGGTATTCGGGAGTGGCATAATCTCATGTCTGAGGAACATGTACAAGTCATGAAGAAAGCAGTAGCAATGAAACTGTAACGATCATAATGCTAAGCTAACGGATGGGTCTTGTCCATCACATCATTCTCCTACTGATGTGATCTCGTTTATCAAATGACAACACATGTCTATGGTTAGGAAACATAACAATCTTTGATTAACGAGCTAGTCAAGTCGAGGCACACTAGGGACACTATGTTTTGTCTATGTATTCACACATGTACTAAGTTTCCGGTTAATACAATTCTAGCATGAATAATAAACATTTATCATGATATAAGGACATATAAACAACAACTTTATTATTGCCTCTAGGGAATATTTCCTTCACATGCTGCCGCCGCTGCCTCCCACGCAGGCTACACCCAGGGTTGGATCTTTATCTTCTTGTCCTTCCATTTGCTTGAAGCCCGGTGACCGGCGTCCAACAAGGGCATGAGGAAGTGCTGTATCGGTCTGTCCAGCAGCGGCTAGGTTAGGAGCGAACCAAACTGGAGGCTGGAGCGAATGAATTGGGATTTTTCTTGCTGTCGAGCGATATGAGAGGCACTCGTTTGGGCCGCGATCCTACTATAGAACCTGCCTTGCACTTACGTTATTGGCCCATCCAAATTGAAATGCTTTTCTTCATTTTTTTTACAATGCCTTCTTGTGCGTTGGGATGAATAAAACTAGCCTAGGCCAACCTGGACGACTCAAACTACGTGCACACTTTCCAGCCACCCGAGGCGGCCACCCATACCTGCCCCTACGGTGGCGTCGCCCCTTTTGCGTGTATGATTGGGGTAGTGAAAATTATTCCAGTGGCACTTTTCATTTACCCACAGAATGGTTGAATTGCTTATTTCTATAAACTGAGTTCGCCAATAATGTGAAGGATGCTAGTCTTTTCATCCTATTGTAGATTGCTTAGATCTCGATATGCCAAATGTAATCGCATGAAATATACAGTAAAAGCCAGTGTGATGTGTGTGGCTACAACTAGTCTGACAACCCGTCCTCATATAACATATCAAGGACGCACCATCTTATCAGATTAACCATTCAAATTACCAATGTAGTGGGAAGAAACAAGTATTGGGACTGTGTATCCAAGCAATTGATGCCATGGACTCCTTCGTAGAACCTTGTAAGCGAAAAACAAGTTGCAGTGTGCCTCTACAAAGAGCTAGCATAAGTTCAGTTACCTGCTTCTCAGAATTTTAGTTAGCCACTTATTGCAAAATTGTTCAATTATGTTGCTTGGCTTAATTTAGATTGCTACTGATTACATAATGCCATAGCCTATTAATCCTATTATAGACTGCGCCTATCTATGTGTTTGATACTTACTGTTAAGAATTACCTATGTGCCTGGACTTATATACCTACTTAAGCATGTAGATAGCTAGTCATATATACTTCTATGGTGCAGCAGAATTCATGTGTAATTTACGTTCTAATACCATGTTTGTTTAAATGGTTTAATGTTATCACTTGTAGCACTAGTAATGTTTGCACGTTCATAGGTAGACAACTGTCAGGTTAATATGAGGGACACCGTCTTTTTAACTTTTATATATATATATATATATATATATATATGTGTGTGTGTGTGTGTGTGTGTGTGTGTGTGTGTGTGTGTTGGAATCATTTTGCTTACTTCGAAGAAATTTATAGATGTCTGTGTTGCTGGTAAATAGTACCGACTTGTTACTTTAATACGTTGCCAAGAACTTGTTAGTTTTACTAGGTCATGTGTATTTTAATACGTTGCCAAAACTGGTTAGTTTTACTAGTTTGATGTTAGTTTCTTATGGCTCCTGCAACACTTTATTTATGATTGCTAACATTCAAGTTTGCAGGATCCAACTGAAAATCCATTGGCACAACAGGCATGTTTTCATAAACTTCCTTCTGTACCTGGTTTGCTGTTGTAACTTGTTGCTGTAATCATCTTACCAACTTCAAGTTTTCAGGATCCAATTGGAAGTCCGTTTGCATAGCAGGTATATTTTCAAAAATATATTTGTGTAACAAGTTTTCTGTTGTAAGTTGTTGCTCTAATCAAGTTACTGACTACTCAACTTTTCAGGATCCAAGAGAAACTCCAATGCCATAACAGGTTCCTTTTGCAAAACTTGTTTGTTTAACTGCTGTGCTGCTGCAACCGGTTGCTCTAATCACGTTACTGGCTACTTAACTTTTCAGGATCCAAGAGAAACTCCAATGCCACAATAGGTACTTTTGCAAAACTTGTTTGTTTAACTGCTTTGATGCTGGAATCTGTTACGATGTTAATAACTACTTTTCAACATCCAATTGAAACTCTTTAATTCCTTGTTTCTTTAACTGGTTTGCTTTTATAACTCCCAATTGAGATGTTTTGCTAACTTCAACTTTTTGGAAACCAATCGGAACTTTAATGGCAAAACAGGTTAGGCCAAGATCAAAGAGCGAGGTCCCCATGGACGTTGTATCATCCCACAGCAGTGGAACCGGCACAATCGTGCATCATGAGTTGCCAACTGCTGATGCTCTATAGGCTAAAATATTGGTAGAAAGAGATCCTGCTACTGCACTTAGAGATGAAGTTGACATGTTGAGGAAGCAAACAGCACAATCACAAGCACTACTCAAGACAACCATTAAATATTTGGTGGATTTCAAAACGAAACAAGTTGAGACTGACCACATTGTTAAGGTCCTGAAGGAAAAAAGGAAATTAAATTCCCACTTGGTAAATCATAGGTGAAATGTTCTTCCATCGTTGAATAACCTTTGTGTTGTTTGTTTATGTAATCGATCAAACCATTTGCTTTAGAGATCATGTAATAATTGTCTTTTTGTTTTTTGGGTTGTAATTTTTTTGAGCACAAGTCTGTATTAATTGATAAGACTCTGAGGCATTTCATTTTGATTGCTGTGCAAGACCTACAAACATGCAATTCGGGTTGAATGTGCATTCAGCAATAATGGTAGTACAAATGGTCCATAAGTGGCACGCATTTGAATGGGCCAAGATGTTGTACTAGCTTCGCTAAAAAAGGATGCTCTTCTAGCAAAAAAAAGTACTACAGCATCGCTTATGTATGTTAGTTGATCTTATTGATCCATATACTCTATAAATGTTTATATGTTTATTAGTTTCATACATTATTAGTTGATTGACTCGGTATTTTGAATCTTGAGACATCGCTTGTGCACATATCTAAATGGGAGTACACATTATGTTGCGTGTGACACTTGAGTTGGACATAAAGTGGTTTCAAATATTTGAATTCACCTTTAACTGGATTCTAGCTTCTGAATTCTTGTATCGACGTTTGTAAATCATATTCATATATGACAGTGGAATACATCTTTGTCGTGCTTTTGAAGATATATAAAAACACATAGAATGATTTATAAAGATTAGTATAGGGATACAAAATGGATTCGAATTTAGTTGCCAGGGTAAATGTGGATGCTTATTGTCCCAAAATTTGAAAGAAGCGACAAAATGTCCACTCCCACGCCGGCTGCCCGAAACCAGTGTTTCGGAGATGGAAATTACTGTCTACCCCTTACATGGACAATCCATCGGCCCGATTTCCACAACTCTCAATAGGGGTAGGTTAGTAACTTCAATTAGACATGGCACGACCGCCTCTGAGCCCATTCCGACATGGGGGGCACCAACCATGGGCGGAAAACACATTTGATTCAAGCTCGTCTGAAGGACGTCTGTCTCTCCCTCCATTTCCCCATTCATACACGATGGGCGGCAAAACAAACTCGACTCGACTGAAATCGATGTAGGCAAATATTTTCAATAGGGGCAGGTTCGTAACTTCACTCAGATGTGACACAAACGCCCTACCTCTTAGCCCCGTTCATACACCATGGGTGCCAAAACACCCTCTCCTCACCCGATATCCCTCTGGGCAAATATTGGGGAGATGCAAGATTACCGTCCTATCCCCAACCGACGAGATGTCCAAATTTTAAACGGGGGCTAAGTTCGTAACTTCCCCATATTTCAGATAGGTGCGTCCCAAAAACATGGCTCCTCGTACCTCTCCCTCCATTTACCCATTCATACACCATCCGCGCTAGAACACCATCCCCACACCAGCCTCCTTCGTCTGCCATCCCATCCATCGCGCCGTCCTCCACCCCGTCCATCGCCACCATCCTCCACCATGCTGGAGCGCCTACCAAGACTGCATTGTCCACTGCTAGAGATGGATGTTTCTCAATCATGACGATGGACCAGGTGCTTTGCATCGCATCCTCATGCTTCATCGGCGTTGTCGTCCTCTTTGTCGGGGCCACTCACACGACCTTCTCGTCCACCGCAACAGGAATTATCCCCTGATGCACCCGTCTATCATCGTAGATCTGCTTCAATGCCACTAACAACCATCGCACCCCCGATGCCTACACGGCGCCGCAAGAGAGGTGGTACTTCATATCTGCTCAACTTTTTGATCTCAATCAGAAAATAGATCGTAACTTGGTTAGTGTACTTTATTTTCAGCTCTTAGATTTAGTACTTAGTTCGAAGCAAGCAATGGATGGTAAATAGCATTTCTGAGGTTTGCAACTTTAAATCTGCCATGGCACAGTCATAATAGGGTTTAATTGATCATGCTTAGGGTTTAATTTATCATGTTGGTTCCGTTATGGTTTATTTAATAGAAATCGGAGGGGAAACCCTCTTTTGCTCAAAAAATGCGTAGGGTTTCCCCCTTTTATGATCACTATACGATAAGCATAAGGGCTTCGTGTCATGTCAGGACCCCGAATCGATGCCACACCGATCTAGCATGTAACACCTCATATCACTTTGTGGCCTCACGCACGGTATTCCCACGGGTGTCGTCTTACCTTTGCCCGGGACCGTTTGCGCCTTTTGGCACACGTATATGATAGTGTCGCTAGCATCCATATGGTAAAGAGCCCGGGCTGACATGGCTAGTCGTAAACCCGAAGTGGCACAGACTTACAGGGACAGGCATCCATGACCAGCATCGAACGTGTCGGTCATCAGCAAGTGAATCCGGGCTGTAGCACTAGGCTAGCAGGACTCCGGTAAACTGGGCTGTAGCGGGCTAACAGGACTCCGGTATCCATCGCGTGACATTTCCCCGAAGGGACAGACACAGGAACGAAGAAGGACACATGCCGGCCATCCTAAGTGTTCCGGAGCAGTAGCAAGCTACCAAGGCTCAGTGGAGACACTAGGAGACATTTCCCGGTAAGAGAGGCTACTAAGAATAAACAACTAGATAGTCAGATCCCACACATACCAAGCATTTCAATCATACACACAATATGCTCGATATGTGCAAATACAACAAGGCATCACAACATGACTCTACAACAAAAGTACTTTATTTAAGGGCTCGGAGAGCCATACATAGCATACACACAAGTACGGGTCACACGACCCAGCATTCAAGTCATACAGTCATACAAGCCAACAGCGGAAGTAACTTGTCTGAGTACAGACAACTAGTAAAATAAAAGAGGCTTGGAAAGCCTAGCTATAATACGTGGTCCTTCACAAGCTCAGGATCACCACCTAGGCCTCAGTCTACTCATCGATGTCAACGTCTACGAAGAACCCATCAGAAGGGGTTGCAGCGTCTTCTGAAAAATATAAATTAAAGCAACATGAGTACAAAGGTACTCAGCAAGACTTACATCAGATCCTATATACATGCACATTATCAAGAAGGGTTGGTGGGTTTATTGCAGCAAGCCAGCTTTGACTCTTGGCTAAGCTATCCTACGATACACCAACTTGAAATGGTTTTACACACACGAGTCCACTACTCACCACTTCAATACACCATTGAGAATCCACCTCCGTCATCCTACGGAAGAGCCATCCTCGGCACTCACGCTTATCTTGAGATTTTAGTAGTATCCATTTACTTGTCTATGAACTCTATAGGCAACCAAGTAGTCCTTTACCGCGGACGCGGCTATTCGAATAGATAATGTTAACCCTGCAGGGGTGCACTTCTTCATACATGTTTCCACCACTTAGCGTCTGCACACGACATGTGCTCGGCAGACTTCAAGCGAAAGCCGACGTGGGTGTAGACCACGACCTACCTAAACACCTAAGTCTCTAGTCCAGGTTTATCGCCTATCCAGGTTCCATCCGCAGGGAGTCCGGCCGAGGTTTCCACATACGGCCCCGAATGATGTGTACAGGGTTCCCGAGATCCCTAACGGGTATCCGGTACACCGTGCCACGTACCTACCGCATCACAGCCCACCCCGCGGGTCAGCGCTGTCCACGGCCTCCAGTAAGCTACAAACACCAGAAACTACTTGCAACTCCTGGACAGAGAACTAGGGTGAATAAGAAGTCGAGCGGGGTCATATTTCAGGGCCCAATGCATGGTAGTAGCTGAATCTTAAATCACGCATACAGATCTCAGTGCTTAAGGTCGGCTTCAATGAAACAACCCACCATGTACTCCTACATGGCCTCTCATCGATACCTTTACCAAATCATGTTCACCACATCACTCTCATTACCGGCATGATCATTTCACTCTAGCCCATCACCCAGGTGAACCAGACCTGACACGACTCTAAGCATAGCAGGCATAGCAAGGTAGGAACAACACATACATATGGCTCAATCAACTCCTACACATGCTAGTGGGTTTCATCTAGTTACTGTGGCAATGACAGGTCATGCAGAGGAAATGGGTTCAACTAATGTAGCACACAGCAGTTTGAAACGCGTTGTCTTAATGCAGTAAAAGAGAGCAGGAGCGAGAACATGGGATTGTATCGATATGATCAAATGGTTGGTTGCTTGCCTGATGGGTCGATGCACTGATATTGTTCTTTGTTAGGGTAGTCTCGATACTCCTCAGGGGTAGGACCTGCCGCAGAGAGCACCGATACACAATCATCACCAAACAATATGCAACAATATGATGCATGCATGAAACATGGCAATATGAGTGTGTTGGGCTAATGCAACTATAAACCAGATGGGTTTGAACCATTTTGAATCAAAGATTCAAGTTTCAAACTCATACATGGCCCTTATAAGTGCTTTATCTAGTTCTGCTCTAAACATCAGGTTAGCTTGCTTAAACATGCATGAAACTAGTACAGATGGATAGATTGGATTTTTCTGATCATTTTTCATATATAAAACTTTGCATTTGGAGCTATGGTTGATTTACTATGAATTTTTGAAGTTTGGGGGATTTTCTGGAATTTATAAATCATTCTGGATTTATTTTAATTCCAGAAAAGGATTACTGCGTCAGCATGATGTCATGCCGACCTCAGCAGGTCAACAGGCCGGTCCAGGTCAAACTGACTAGTGGGTCCCGCATGTCAGTAGTTAAATATACTAACTTAATTTAGTTTAAACTAATCTGGGTTAATTAGCAGAGGGGGCCCCACTTGTCATGGACTCAGGGGAATCAAACTGGACCCACCCTAGTCAAAGTCAAGGTCAAACACGCCGGCGTCTAGCCGCCGGCGAGGCCGAACGCGACGGCGCGACTGGTTTTGTGCATTCCGGCAATCAAATGGGCGGCGGAGAGCATCTGCGGGTAGCTGGGACCGAGCCGCAGCTCTTGGTGGCGGTGGTTGAGCTCGGGGTGGCCGGAGACGTTGCCGGCGACGACTTTGGCGGCCGTCGGAGTCGGGTGAAGACGAGTCCGAGGCTACAGGGCACGGTGAGGCACGTGGTGAGGTGCGTTGGGCCTCTGGGGACGCAGTGAGTGCGTTAGACAAGGTGGGGTGGCCGGTGGTTAGCCGGAGACACGTCGGCGACGAGCTCCGCGGCGGCGCGTGCGGGTGAGCTACGTGTGCTCGCGGTGGTGCACGAGAGCGAGAAAAGGAAGGGGGAGAGGGTAGCCAGGCTCACAGCGGTCTTGAGGAAGCAGACGACGCGGTCGGAGATGAGCTAGTGTGGCGGCGACGGCGAAGGGGATCTCCAGCGATGGCGGTTCGGTCGAGGTCAGTGCGGTGGCTTCGGGGCACGCGAGTGCTCGGGGCTCGACTAGCTCGAAGGAGATGAGGGTGGCGGAGCTCCTGGACATGGTGGCGCAGTGCGGGGTTGACGGAGAGCGCGACTACGGCGACAGTGCGGCTGCGGTGGCGTCGACCATGGTGCGGGAGAGCGAGGGAGAGGAGCTGGGGGGAGGAGCGGGTGTCTGCGAGGTCGGGGAGAGGGAGAGGGGTCGATCCCCGTCATCAGCTGGATGAGGGGAGCGGCGAGGCGGCGGGCAGCTGCGTGGCACGCATGCTGTGCTCGCTGTCGAGCAGCTGCCTACCTGCCTGGCCAAGCCAAGCAGCTCGCTAGAGCGGTGGCTGGGCTGGGCCGGCAAGTGGGCCTGCTAGGTGGCGCCAGGTAAGTTTTTCCTATTTCCTGTTTTTTTATTTATTCTGTAGGTTTGTGGACTTACTTAAAATACCTAGACAACTCCTAAATTTCCCAAACTGCTCATGGCCACTAGCTGGAATAAATACAGCATGGAACATTTTAGTTTGGAAATATTTGAGCATTTAAAATAATTTATATAATTTAAATGCCCAAACTCAAATACTTATGATTTAATTCAAAGACCTTAGGATGACCTAGAAAACTATGCATCACTTTTGGCAGAGGTTCTGAACCAAGACAAAAATGATGGACATTTTAGAAGGGCATTTCAGGTTCATTGAAAATATTTTTAGTAAACCCTAGTTGGTTTCAGAGGGGGCTGGGGGTTCTGTCATCCCCATTTCAAGTTTCTATTGAGAAAAATAGACATGATGCAACACTCTAATGCATGAACTAGCTAGGGTGTGACAACTCACCCCCACTCAAAAGAATCTCGTCCCGAGATTTAGGTTCCTCCGGAAAGAAGGCGGGGTACTCAAGTCGAAGACGATCCTCCCTTTCCCAAGTTGCTTCCTTCTCAGAATGGTACGACCATTGAACCTTGAGAAACCTGATATTATGACGTCGAGTGGTACGCTTGGCTTGATCGAGGATATGAACGGGGTACTCTCGATACGTGAGGTTATCTTGAAGATCAAGCGTTTCGTGGTCCACTCCACGGATAGGATCCGAGAAGCAACGCCTGAGTTGAGAAACGTGGAAGACGTCGTGGACTCTGGAGAGATGCGGAGGTAGTTCCAATTGGTAGGCAACTTCTCCTCGTTTAGCGAGAATGTGAAAGGGTCCAATGTAGCAAGGAGCCAATTTGCCTTTGATACCGAAACGATGGGTTCCCTTCAGAGGAGTAACCCGAAGGTAAGCCTTCTCGTCAACCTCAAAAGTCATAGCCTTATGTTTTCGTCGTATTGACTCTTTTGACGAGATTGGGCTGTTTTCAACTTTTCACGAACAATGCGAACTTGCTCTTCTGCTTCCTGGATCATGTTCGGGCCAAAGAATTGTCTTTCCCCGGTTTCTGACCAGTTAAGAGGTGTTCGACACCTTCGTCCATAGAGAACTTCAAAAGGGGCTTTACCCAAGCTAGATTGATAGCTGTTGTTATAAGCAAACTCAGCAAATGGAAGGCATTTCTCCCAATCCATTCCGAATGAGATAACAGAAGCTCGAACCATGTCTTCTAAAATCTGGTTGACACGTTCTACTTGACCACTTGATTGAGGGTGAAAAGTAGTGCTAAAGGAAAGGCGGGTTCCCATAGCATTTTGGAAACTTTCCCAAAATCGAGAGGTGAAGAGACTTCCTCGATCCGAGTTAATTTCCAGTGGAACACCATGGAGAGACACTATTCGGGAGATGTACAAGTCTGCTAATTGACTAGCGGTTATACTCTCGCGAACAGGTAAGAAATGGGCTACCTTGGAAAGACGATCGACAACGACGAAGATAGCATTATTCCCTCTCTTGGTCCTGGGAAAACCGGTGATGAAATCCATACCAATTTTATCCCATTTCCATTCAGGAATAGCTAAGGGTTGAAGGGTGCCAGCAGGCCGCTGATGCTCTGCTTTTACACGACGTCTCTCTTCATCCTAGTCCACCAGAACCTCTGGCGTAGGTCCTGATACATCTTAGTACTACCGGGATGAATGGTGAGAGGAGATTCATGAGCCTCCTTAAGGATCAACTGCCGTAGATGCTAGTTCTTGGGAACCACTAAACGGTTCTCAAAGTACACAACACCATGATCATTTGTGGAGAAACAACTAGCACCTCCGCTAGCAATGTTCTCCTTGATCTTAGATATTCCTTTATCTCGCTTTTGGGCAGCGATGATTTGATCCGTAAGAGTAGGTTTCGCCACCAAGGTGGAAAGAAATCCTTGAGGAACAATGTGAAGGTTAAGCTTCCGAAATTCCTCATGGAGGAGTGGTTGACTTTGTTGTAACATCAGATTGTTACAATAAGATTTACGACTTAGCGCATCAGCCATGACGTTGGCTTTTCCTGGGGTGTAAGTTATCCCTAAGTCGAAATCTGTGATCAACTCACCCCAACGTCTTTGCCTGAGATTCAAATCCGGTTGGGTGAAGATGTACTTCAGACTTTGGTGATCGGTGAAGATTTCGCAACGATTACCGAGGAGGTAATGTCGCCAGGTTTTAAGTGCATAGACTACAGCTGCAAGCTCTAGATCATGAGTAGGATAATTCTCCTCATGTGGGTGCAATTGCCGTGAAGCATAAGCAATTACGTGACGATCTTGCATAAGAATGCAACCTAGTCCTTGTCGCGAGGCATCGCAATAGATAACAAAGTCCTTAGAGAAATCTGGTGGTACCAATACGGGAGCAGATGTCAGGCGTCTTTTCAGTTCCTGAAAGCTGTGCTCACATTGTGGAGTCCACTCGAACTTTTTATCTTTCTTAAGGAGTTCAGTTAGAGGTTTGGCAACTTTGGAGAAGTTCTCGACAAAGCGGCGACAATAGCTCGCTAAGCCAAGGAAACTCCGAACTTGCTTGACCGATTCAGGTGGAGTCCAATTAAGGACGGCTTGAACTCGCTCGGGATTGACAGCAACACCCTTACCAGAAATTACATGTCCTAGATAGGTCACTTCTGGCAACCAAAATTCGCATTTAGAAAATTTGGCATAAAGTCGATGCTCTCGAAGTTTCATCAACACTAGCCTTAGATGTTCGACATGCTCTACCTCGTTCTTGGAGTAGATGAGTATATCATCGAGGTAAACCACGACGAATTTATCCAAATACTCCATGAAGATTGAGTTCATTAAGCGAGAGAAAGTGGTTGGGGCGTTGGTTAAACCGAAGGACATGACGGTGTACTCATATTGGCCATAACGAGTAACAAAGGCCGTTTTAGGAATGTCCCCGTTCCTGATTTTGATTTGATGGTAGCCCAACCTCAAATCCATTTTAGAGAAGATTGAGGATCCAGCGAGCTGATCATACAGGTCGTTGATCCTGGGGAGCGGATACTTGTTATTGATTGTGACATAGTTGACGGGTCGATAATCTACAACCATCCGGTCCGTACCATCCTTCTTCTTGACGAAGAGGACGGGGCAAGCCCATGGAGACGAACTAGGTCGGATGAAACCCTTTTTCAAGGACTCATCGAGTTGTTTCTTAAGTTCGGCTAGTTCAAAAGGTGCCATCTTATAGGGTCTTCTAGAAATTGGGACAGTTCCTGGAATGAGATCTATCACGAACTCAACATCTCTGTCAGGTGGAACACCTGGCAATTCCTCTGGGAAGACATCCGGAAAGTCGCGGACTATCGGGACATCTTCGAGGTCTGGCAGGGGACTGGCGTTAAGAGAATATAGTTGTCGCTTGGCTACTCGGGTCAAGACATTGACTATCTTTCCCGAAGGATGTGTGAGTTGAACAGTCCTAGAGAAATAATCAATCTTGGCATGATGGGCTGACATCCAGTCCATGCCCAAGATGATATTAATATCTGAAGATTTGAGAGCTATTAAAGATGCGAGGAAAACAAGTCTGTCGACTTGAATTTCATTTCCATGGCTTACTCTAGAAGTTTGCCATTTGGATCCCGGGGTTTGAATTACCATAGAGGTGGGCATCTCACAGAATGTGGTGTTATGCAGTCGAGCATAGCTCTCGGATATAAATGAATGAGATGCTCCTGTATCGAAAAGAACAGATGCCGGGTGGCAATTAACAACGAGCGTACCAAGAACGACGTTGGGATCCTCTTGAGCTTCTTCGACAGAGATACAGTTGACATGGCCACGTGCAGCGGTGGCCGGCTTGGCGTAGAACACTTTTCCTGTCGGCTTGCCACGGCCAATAGCTTTTGCAGATTGGTTGGGGTTGGTCTGGGGGCACTCACACAGATAGTGGCCCGATTCCCCACACTTAAAGCAAGTCACAGAGCTGGTACGTGGAGGAGCACTGTTGGTTGGACCACCATAGGGCTTGGTTGGCGCAAACTGTTGAGCGGGGCGAGGCGCCTGAAAGGATGGCCTCGGTGTGAACCTGGGTGGCAGGGCAGTGTTAGGTACCCACAAACGGCGCTTCTGAGGACCAGCACCGGATGAGGAACCCATGTCATGGCCATGCTTGCGTGTTGCTTCATAATCAGTCTGACCAGACTCAGCACTGATGGCTTTGTTAACAAGCTTCTGAAAAGATGTTCACTCATGCAGACGGAGGTCGCGGCAAAGCTCAGGGCCAAGCCCCTTGCGGAACCTTGCTTGCTTCTTGGCATCAGTAGAGACTTCCTCAGTTGCATACCGTGCTAGGTTACCGAACTCCCTGCTGTAAGCATCCACAGAGAGTCGACCTTGAGTCAAACTGCAGAACTCCTCACGTTTACGGTCCATGAGACCCTCCGGAATGTGATGTTCATGGAAAGCCTCGCTGAATTCAGCCCAAGTAGTGACATGGCCCGCTGGGCGCATAGCTCCATAGTTCTCCCACCACAGACTGGCAGGGCTTTCAAGATGATATGCAGCAAAGGTGACCTTATCAGCCTTAGCTACTAGCGCAGAACGCAGTTTGTGAGTAATACTGCGAAGCCAGTCATCGGCGTCGAGAGGCTCGACGGAGTGGTGAAAAGTGGGTGGATGTAACTTGATGAAATCACTGAGTGACACCAAGTTATTCCTCTGATGGTGTGCTGTGTTTTGCTCGATGCGCTCCAACAAACGGTTGGTCTCCCGCTTTTTTCTCTCGGCTTCCAGCATAACTTCGGCCAGAGAGCGCGGTTGAGGCAGGTTTGTTCCCCCAACTCTGCTGCCTTCGGCCTGCTCTGGGGGAGCAGGGTTGGTGTGGGTGTTAGCCATCCTAGGAAAACAAGACAATGGTTTAGTCCAGGATGATAGGATTCTAACATAGAAATGTAGAATGTAATGGATAACTTGGAATGTAAGATGATCATCCGTATGACATGGTAGATACAGAAACTGCTTCTTTTATTCCATCGTCATACACACCATACAAGGTTTAGTACAGAACCAAACAAAGTACTGCTACGGTGAAAAAGGATTACATCTCATCGGAGGCACTCTGAGCTCCTATACATTATTTTTCTACACCTCCGGAAGGCGGTACAAGCTAAGTCATATCCCACGAGTCACGCAGGACGGTGGACGATAGAGCTAGTATGATACTAGCGATACTACTACTAACTCAGACAGCTCCGTAGTAGTCTTCATAGAAGTCACCTCCATAGCCTAGAAGTTCAACGTGATCGTCCGAAAACAGTCGGTCCCGCGGAGCTTGTGGACCATAGGGGCTAGGATGAGGTCTTGGACCAATAAACGGTGGCCTGCGAGGACCACGAGGTGGGGTGATGCCTCCTACATCACGCCAATCCATCACGTCTGGCAGAGCAGATCTCACAGGATAGAGATCTCGCATATCCATATATCCAGCTTGCACAGCCGGTGCAAACCGAGTCAAAGTGTCCCAATGATCAGCACGGGTATTGAAAAGCTCTCGCCTCAAGGCCCGATTTTCACGGTCCTTGTCTTCAAGCAACTGTGCAGTGGTGCGGGTCCGTGAATCCTCCTGAGTGGAGTCAGCATAGATAGCCTGGAGATACCCTTGTGCTCCCAGGAGTGAAGCTGGCATATACCGGAAGTCAGAGTCCCGAAATAGGCCAGTCCTGACTCGCATGATGGTCATCATAGAGTAGGCAGCATCCTGCACAGCCATCTCAATAGTAACCCCGAGTCCATAGGAGCAGTGGAGGGGCTCGGTAGATCCAGGATAAGATGGAAATATCCTGACAGTGCAAAGATATTGACTTTGATTAAAGTCTCGGAATTGCTCTTCGATCGTGTACTTAGGATACCAACGGTATCCAGCCTCAGTCATTACCCTGACCAACATAGCAGCATGGCTGGATACATCTAGACATCGAGTCAAACGAACCACTTGATTCTGAGGACGAGACGCCATCTGGAACATGATAAACACAGGATTAAGATTCCTAGCAGAAGTTGGACAGCATAACGGCTGTAAATGCTCAAAAAGGATTTTGAGGCATTTGACAAAGAATTGTATAGACACTCAACAACATCATATCAAGGTTCTGGGTCCATCTTAACACATAATGGGGTAGTAGAACTGAACTAGGCTTGTATCCATCAAACCTATAAGGTACTACTGATTAGTAACACGTGAACCTGATAGAGAGAAGAGATCCTAATTCCTTAACCCCCGGTGGAAGAATAGACTGACTCAGATCAGAATGTCATGAGATAGAGGTGTAAAAAGAGCCTTACGTTCCATCCCACAATCAATTCCCCTACATATAACTAAAGAATTTCTAGACTCAACATCGACCAGTTTGGCTTGGAGAACCTACAGGCAGTCCGGCTCTGATGCCAACGCTGTCAGGATCCCGACTCGATGCCACACCGGTCTAGCATGTAACACCTCATATCACTTTGCGGCCTCATGCACGGTATTCCCATGGGTGTCGTCTTACCTTTGCCCGGGACCGTTTGCGCCTTTTGGCACACGTATATGATAGTGTCGCTAGCATCCATATGGTAAAGAACCCGGGCTGACATGGCTAGTCGTAAACCCAAAGTGGCACAGACTTACAGGGACAGGCATCCATGACCAGCATCGAACGTGTCGGTCATCAGCAAGTGAATCCGGGCTGTAGCACTGGGCTAGCAGGACTCCGGTAAACCGGGCTGTAGCGGGCTAACAGGACTTCGGTATCCATCGCGTGACATTTCCCCGAAGGGATAGACACAGGAACGAAGAAGGACACATGCCGGCCATCCTAAGTGTTCCGGAGCAGTAGCAAGCTACCAAGGCTCAGTGAAGACACTAGGAGACATTTCCCGGTAAGAGAGGCTACTAAGAATAAACAACTAGATAGTCAGATCCCACACATACCAAGCATTTCAATCATACACACAATATGCTCGATATGTGAAAATACAACAAGGCATCACAACATGACTCTACAACACAAGTACTTTATTTAAGGGCTCGGAGAGCCATACATAGCATACACACAAGTACGGGTCACACGACCCAGCATTCAAGTCATACAGTCATACAAGCCAACAACGGAAGTAACTTGTCTGAGTACAGACAACTAGTAAAATAAAAGAGGCTTGGAAAGCCTGGCTATAATACGTGGTCCTTCACAAGCTCAGGATCACCACCTAGGCCTCAGTCTACTCATCGATGTCAACGTCTATGAAGAACGCATCAGAAGGGGTTGCAGTGTCTTCTGAAAAATATAAATTAAAGCAACATGAGTACAAAGGTACTCAGCAAGACTTACATCAGATCCTATATACATGCACATTATCAAGAAGGGTTGGTGGGGTTATTGCAGCAAGCCAGCTTTGACTCTTGGCTAAGCTATCCTACGATACACCAACTTGAAATGGTTTTACGCACACGAGTCCACTACTCACCACTTCAATACACCACCGAGAATCCACATCCGTCATCCTACGGAAGAGCCATCCTCGGCACTCACGCTTTTCTTGAGATTTTTAGTAGTATCCATTTACTTGTCTATGAACTGTATAGGCAACCAAGTAGTCCTTTACCGCGGACGCGGCTATTCGAATAGATAATGTTAACCCTGCAGAGGTGTACTTCTTCATACATGTTTCCACCACTTAGCGTCTGCACACGACATGTGCTCGACAGACTTCAAGCGAAAGCCGACGTGGGTGTAGACCACGACCTACCTAAACTCCTAAGTCTCTAGTCCAGGTTTATCGCCTATCCAGGTCCCATCCGCAGGGAGTCCGGCCGAGGTTTCCACATACGGCCCCGAACGATGTGTACAGGGTTCTCGAGATACCTAACGGGTATCCGGTACACCGTGCCACGTACCTACCGCATCACAGCCCACCCCACGGGTCAGCGCTGTCCACGGCCTCCAGTAAGCTACAAACACCAGAAACTACTTGCAACTCCTGGACAGAGAACTAGGGTGAATAAGAAGTCGAGCGGGGTCATATTTCAGGGCCCAATGCATGGTAGTAGCTGAATCTTAAATCACACATACAGATCTCAGTGCTTAAGGTCGGCTTCAATGAAACAACCCACCATGTACTCCTACTTGGCCTCTCATCGATACCTTTGCCAAATCGTGTTCACCACATCACTCTCATTACCGGCATGATCATTTCACTCTAGCCCATCACCCAGATGAACCAGACCTGACACGACTCTAAGCATAGCAGGCATAGCAAGGTAGGAACAACACATACATATGGCTCAATCAACTCCTACACATGCTAGTGGGTTTCATCTAGTTACTGTGGCAATGACAGGTCATGCAGAGGAAATGGGTTCAACTACCGTAGCACACAGCAGTTTGAAACGTGTTGTCTTAATGCAGTAAAAGAGAGCAGGAGCGAGAACATGGGATTGTATCGATATGATCAAATGGTTGGTTGCTTGCCTGATGGGTCGATGCACTGATATTGTTCTTCGTTAGGGTAGTCTCGATACTCCTCAGGGGCAGGACCTGCCGCAGAGAGCACCGATACACAATCATCACCAAACAATATGCAACAATATGATGCATGCATGAAACATGGCAATATGAGTGTGTTGGGCTAATGCAACTAAAAACCAGATGGGTTTGAACCATTTTGAATTAAAGATTCAAGTTTCAAACTCATACATGGCCCTTATAAGTGCTTTATCTAGTTCTGCTCTAAACATCGGGTTAGCTTGCTTAAACATGCATGAAACTAGTACAGATGGATAGATTGGATTTTTCTGATCATTTTTCATTTATAAAACTTTGCATTTGGAGCTATGGTTGATTTACTATGAATTTTTGAAGTTTGGGGGATTTTCTGGAATTTATAAATCATTCTGGATTTATTTTAATTCCAGAAAAGGATTACTGCGTCAGCATGATGTCATGCTAACCTCAGCAGGTCAATAGGCCGGTCCAGGTCAAACTGACCAGTGGGTCCCGCATGTCAGTAGTTAAATATACTAACTTAATTTAGTTTAAACTAATCTGGGTTAATTAGCAGAGGGGGCCCCACTTGTCATGGACTCAGGGGAGTCAAACTGGACCCACCCTAGTCAAAGTCAAGGTCAAACACGCCGGCGTCTAGCCGCCGGCGAGGCCGAACGCGGCGACGCGAGTGGTTTTGTGCATTCCGGCAACCAAATGGGCGGCGGAGAGCATCTACGGGTAGCTGGGACCGAGCCGCAGCTCTTGGTGGCGGTGGTTGAGCTCGGGGTGGCCGGAGACGTCGCCGGCAACGACTTTGGCGGTCGCCGGAGTCAGGTGAAGACGAGTCCAAGGCTACGGGGCACGGTGAGGCACGTGGTGAGGTGCGTTGGGCCTCTGGGGACGCGGTGAGTGCGTTAGACAAGGTGGGGTGGCCGGTGGTTAGCCGGAGACACGTCGGCGACGAGCTCCGCGGCGGCGCGTGCAGGTGAACTACGTGTGCTCGTGGTGGTGCACGAGAGCGAGAAAAGGAATGGGGAGAGGTAGCCAGGCTCACAGCGGTCTTGAGGAAGCAGACGACGCGGTCGGAGATGAGCTGGTGCGGCGGCGACGGCGAAGGGGATCTCCGGCGATGGCGGTTCGGTCGAGGTCAGTGTGGTGGCTTTGGGGCACGCGAGCGCTCGGGGCTCGACTAGCTCGAAGGAGAGGAGGGTGGCGGAGCTCCTGGACACGGTGGTGCAGCGCGGGGTTGATGGAGAGCGCGAGTACGGCGACGGTGCGGCTGCGGTGGCGTCGGCCATGGTGCGGGAGAGCGAGGGAGAGGAGCTGGGGGGAGGAGCGGGTGTCTGCGAGGTCGGGGAGAGGGAGAGGGGTCGATCCCCATCATCAGCTGGACGAGGGGAGCGGCGAGGCGGCGGGCAGCTGTGTGGCACGCATGCTGTGCTCGCCGTGGAGCAGCTGCCTGCCTACCTGGCCAAGCCAAGCAGCTCGCTGGAGCGGTGGCTGGGCTGGGCCGGCAGGTGGGCCTGCTAGGTGGCGCCAGGTAAGTTTTTCCTAGGTGCAGCAGCACGTCAGTTCCCTGCCCGGCGTCCATGGCGGACGGCGGGGCTCGGTACGATGCCTAGCATAGCTACAACATGGGAAACCCACGGGGAGAGAGGGGAAACGTAGGAGAGCTCACGGAGGGGCTAGCGGAGGAGACGACGAAGTCGGGGAAGCTCTAATAGCACTGCCCCACCCATCAAGCTAAACAAGCTTAGTTGTTCAAATACGAATCTGATATTATTAAAATAGAGTCATTTAATTAGTCAACTAAATGTTCCTAATTTAGTTTCGAAAATGCATGTACGTTGCTCGGGTGTGTATCTACAGGGTGCCCACGGTGGGCCGCGACCACCTTGGGATTTTGGGTCGGCCCAGGCCCCGATTCCCCTTTGTTCTGTTGCGCTTTCGATCTCTACTCGCCCCCAGCTGCCTGCCTTGCTGGCGACTTGCCGTCCTCGGATAGCATGACTCTAGGAGGAGACGCCGGACTAACAGGAGGTCAGGAGTCGCTCGCCCAACAGCGTCACCGCTGCCCGGGCGCGCCACCGTGCCTACCTTCCCAGCATGTTCAGGGCTCAGGCGTGCAGCAGCCACTAAGACAACCCGATTTATCCTGAGATACGTCCTCAAAACTCAACAGCCACTCCTCATAACCCATTTTCTAATTGATTCATTACTCATTAGGTAGAACTGTCATTAGGGTTTGTTGTGTACTGAGTGCTACCTACACTTAATGGTTCAGATGTATTTCAGTAATCTTTAGTACCTGTAAAGTTCACAGGGTTTCAAAATGCTGGCCCTAGGAATAGACACTAGTCATTTTGGATCGTTGGTCATAGTGACACTGACCCAGATTATTACTGCAGGCCAGGTTTATTGACAATTTTACTTGTCTTTCTTACTCATTCGATATGATATCCAATTATTCATGTCGATTAGTTGCAAACAATAAGTGATAGACCAACTTCTTGATTCAGATTTTGGATGGTCTCTTACTGCAGTTACAATTCTGCATACTTGTCCTAGTAAGCTCACAAGTATCTATGCTTGCCTTGTCATATTTGTTGTCAATATTCTTTTAGGGTGGGCCACCTTGTTTCAAAATACTGGAACCACAGACATGAGTGACTAGTATTTATCTGTGTGATCTCTTCCATCATGTGTGGGCAACGAACACTGTATTGTATAGAAAGAAAGTGTCATTTCCACCTTTTACATAGACTATGATCTTTTACATGGAATACAATCTGCCTACTTGCTTCGTGTCGCACTACCAGTACTCCACCCTTGAAGCTAAACATTATGCCACTCATAATTCCTTCATTTATTTTTTCAAATAAGAATTTGATATGATTCTAATGTTTCTACTTCAGTTTTAAAATGTGTGTCTGTTTGTTATAAAGACATAAGAGGTTTGTATTTCTGTGCGTGGTCTGGTCAACACGGATGGGGTGAACTTTGCATATGTAGGGGTTTATAGGTCAACAAGTATTTGGAAAAGGTATTGACACCTGATAAATCAAATAGCCCATTAGGTGTAGTTGCAATATCACCAGACCTAGAAAACACGGCCACAACTCTAGCAGACTCTAGCCCTACTACACTGGCCATCTCCGACGCCCCAACTCAGCAGACCCCAACTGCTGCAAACAATATGATGCTGCCAATTGACATAGCGCCACCTCTACGACGCAAAACCCCCATTCCAGCAAAGAGTACACCAAATCCAGTTGCCAAATCCCTTTTCGAACAAGAGAGAGCCCCAATTGTAGCAAATAGGACTCTTGTTCCACTTCTTCCTAGTTTACAAGACGAAGCTTATATTGTTGCCAAGAACTTTGAGCGCATCCTTCTCCACAACTTACGCATAAGTAATGTACTAATGTTATTCATGTTAATTACTGCATATGTTTTTGCTGACAGAAGAGACAAGATTTGATTCTTTTAAATAGGCGAGGACCAAACTGGATTGTCAAGATGAGCAAGGGTTGGTTGCGTTTTTCAAGCACTCGTTGATGAATTATGATTCCTACTTGAGGCAAGCACACTTCAATGGCAAGCCTCTAAACAAAATTTCTGTGAAGTCTCCAGTGCTACATTTATCAGATAGTGACTAGAATAATCTTGTTACACATTGGTCTCATCTGCAGCGTAAGGTACTGTCTATGATATAACATCACAATTTGAAGTACATTTCTACATGTGTCTTATCGTCTCACTTGTATAAAAACTGTTTGCAGAAGAACATTCATTCTCAAGGGATCACAGAATCTCGCAACTATACTACACACTGCAGTGCTCTTGTGAGTACCTCTTGCCGTGTATGACCATACTTACTTTCATAGCTGGTTGGTTATGTAGCATCACTGCACATGTTAGCCTCGTTATCGTCCATTTGGTGGACATTATAAGATCCATATGGACTCTTACATAAATTTAGAATCAACCCAATGCTTTTGAAGAGGATTAGCTCTGCAGTCCTCTTGTAAGGACTGAGCGTCGTCTATCACTGTACTTACATTAACAGCTACTCCCTCTGTCCCATAATGTAAGAACGTTTTGTACAGTACACCAGTGTTCAAAACACTCTTATATTATGGGAAGAGGGATTGGTTCATTGTGTAGCATTCTGCATCTTATCTCCCTCACCCACCTTACTAAAAAATATCAGATCTATATTTAATCTTACCAAAAAGTTGAATACACAGACAATGGCAGTGCAGAAGTGTAGCCCATTGATCTTGTCAATACTTTTTGTCCTGTAACTCTTGTACTTCCAGGGATTGGTAGTTGATTATGTAGCAACAATCTACATATTATATTCATTATCCTCTATCCCTTCTAGTATTATCATATTTATAATTACTCTCTACAAAATTTAGAGTACAAGCAATGCTTATGAAGAAGATTCTGTGCTGAAATTTTTGAGGTATCCTTCCCTTAACATGGAGAAGGGCATTATAAAGCCGGTGTTAACTGTTAATGTAAGTCGGTCCTTCTAAAGCATTTATACTCAACTGCTGTTTAATTTGCTCATGCTCCCTATCCTTAACTGCTATTTAGTTTGTTGTTTCTATCAAAATGCATGTTCGCAACAACCATAAGTTCCAAGTTTTACTTGTAAAACCAAATTCCATATTCATACCGTGCACATTACTCAACACTCCCTAGATGTATGCTTGTTTTGTGGATCAATAATCCAGTGTGTGGTAAATCAGCCCATGTTTGCACCTTGTCATCTCCTGTTTTATCTTACTGATGTGGCTAATGATATGAACAACATGCCATGCACATTAACCAAAATAGATACAATGATTGTCTTTGCCCTTCATCTATGCTTGTTATGTTGACATGGTAATCTAGTAGTATGGTGAAGCTCCCCGTGTTATGAATAATGCCAAATTATGCTATTAATATCTTGAACTTACTCTTTACTTTCTAATTTGAACTTGGATGGAATTAACAACACATTTATCATCTTTGTCTATACATGTGCAAAACATGTCATCTCTCTGCGTGTTTCAGGGTGATATGCCTGATAGCATGCGCAAGTCTACTGAAGGTTGTGAGACAAACCCAACATATATTGCAGCAAAGAAGGCAAAACATCTTGAAGATAGCGAGACAACCCCAAAGTCTTGTCTTGATGTAGTGTTTGAGTTACTTGAGACTAGCAGTCAGACAAGCTCACAAAATTCATTTTCTAAATCAGTTCAACTTCCTTAGTCCCAAGTTCTGGCAGAAAGGCATTCTACAACTCAACTTTGACTGCAAGTCCTATCTCTAAGAAAGAATGCGAAGAACACCAATGAGAACCTCTTTGCTAAACAGCTACACCTAGAAGCTATAACCAACATGCTAGGCCGGTCTCACAGCCTTGCTCAGCAGCTTGCGCAGCAGTTCCCTCGCAAGGCTAACATTTCTTGAACTGTCTTGGTTCCGTATTATTTTGTTACGCTGCAACAGCGCCCAGTTTTTGTAATCTGCTTCTTCGTTGCGCTTTATGATCACTGGTGACGAACTTCGATGCCCAGTGGATGTAATATACCATAAATCCTTTATTGTATAGTGTAGGTTTAGTCTAAGTTACTATGTCGTAATTTCTTTATTGTATAGAGTAGGTTTGTTCTTAATTCCTACTAGTTACTGCCATCATTCGCTATCTGAAAAAATGGAGAAAATCTGATGTAGTCAACTGGGCCGACACATTCGCCTCTAACTGGCCTACTTCTTAGCGGGCCACAATGTGGTCGGCCTGCAACTTTCTTGGGCCTGAAAGGCCATTGGGGCCTTCACACTTTGTGCTAGGCCCACAACTTACACGGGCCTATATTCGGCCCAAAGTTTAGTTGGGACTTTAGTGGACCCAGCGCTTAGTTGGGCCCATGTAGATTTGGACCATTAACAGGCTAAATATTCTACTGACTTGTTATGGCCCAGAAGAAACCATGGGCCTTTAGCAGGCTGAAATGCATGTTGGGCCTCAATTTTCACTAGTCATCGACAGGCCTTCAGCAGGCTGAAATGTAGACCGGTCCTTTTTTGGCCCAGATATATGGCGTGCCATTACTAGGCCGAAACATATCTCGGGCCTTAGTTGGTCCACTGATATCATGGGCCTTTAAGAGGCTAAAAGCTTAGTAGAGGCATCAACGGGCCGACTTATACGACAGGCCTTTAACAGGCCAAAGTCACGTTGGGTTGAATTGTTGCCACCTTTATCATGGTCCGTTAGAGGGCCGGATGTCGCGTTGGACCATATATGGCCCATGGGCAGCACGGGCCATTCCCAGGCTGAAAGACGCACCGGGTTGAAATGGGCCCATGTCTACATCGGGCCTCTAACATGCCATAATGTCACTGGGCCGTAATTGGGCCCAAATATTCGGCAAACAATTAATAGGCCGGATCTGATTCGGGCCATAAATGGGCCATGTTTAAACATGCAGTTATTGGGCTGGCCCACTAGTACTTGAGTAAATACTACTGGCCTTTGACTGGGCCGGCCTTTTTAACCTATATGGGCCTCGGTTGGGTCCTGCCACGTGTCGACGTATCATACGCATGTCTCCTCCATTGGACGGACGACATCTAGCCCGCCGACGAACCGACACGTGTTTCCTCCAGCCAATGATGATTTTACACGTGGAAAATCCCCATTGGTCCATGTTGTTAACGGGTTATCATATCCAAACCAGAACCCGATAGCTTAATGACGACCCGTTATGGTGGATGCCACATGTCGGTTACCCTTGATTAAAGCACTTCCATGACGCGGCATTCATCGTCATGGAAGTGGACACTTTCGTGATGGTAATTTTGGTATTGTCACGGAACACTTCTACGACAGCATAGGTATGACTATCTTGATTCTATCATAAAATCATCATGGATGTACATGCATGGCAAAAAACGTGGCCTACTGTGACAAACATGTATCATCACAGAAGTGTATTTTTTTGTAGTGTATGCATGTCACCTTCGATCTTGGCGATCCTGAAGATGACATCGACGAAGAGAATATCGACATTTGGGTCCATGTTGATAAGCTTCCACTTCTACCTCTATGTGAGCTTCTCAAACACATTTATTGAGTAATTTATATTGTGTATTTTAAAATAGTTGACAGCTTATTTTCATTCTTCAAAAAATGTACGGAAAATGGTAGACAGAACCTACTACACTGATGGCTCTGAATTAACTTATGAGGAGAAAGACCATCTTATCTCATTTATTATTGATGTAGAGAATTACAATATCATTTATGAAACTCCTGCACATTATGGTCAATACATGCCACTAGTGCACATGTTGAACTACGGTAACATCCATGGAGATGGCCTGATAAGATTTTTTACTATTACGACATCCGTGCATCTTTTGCATACATTCTTCCAAAGCTAAACTACATTGCTAACTGCGACATTCTTATTATGTTTTTCAACAGTAAATTCTGAAGGATTGTGTGCCTGATCTGATGTTTCCGAAAGGTCGCCTTGATGTTATTACCTTACGGCCAAGTCTGCCTAGGCTTCACCACTATTCATACCAGATTTCTAAAACCGATAAAGACATGACAATCAAAGAATAGAAAAATGTATGATAAATCGTAGGGAGCTACTTGGAGGCAACATTGCGCGAAGCGCAAGAACTGGAGACAGGATAATCTCCATTCTCCATAATGGAATGTGAGGGGCTATCGTGTTTTATGTTATTTTACCTTAGATAGGGTAGTAGGTCCTAGCTAATACTCATGATCATGTGCTAAGAACAATTAAGTAGGGTTGGTTAGATGACTATGAAGATGATGAGTATGACTTGTTCTTATGATAACAAGTAGAAGTTGTTAGATGATGATGATGATGATGATGATGATGAGTATGACTTTTTATTAAGATAACGATGATGAGTTATTATTAATGATGATGATGCTTTGTTGTTATATGAGCATGATGGGTTATTAGATATATATATATATCTATATATATATATATATATATATATATATATATATCAGTGGGTGACAGAGACTACTGTATCTATATAATAACTCATCATGATCATAAAATCATATGATGAGACTACTGTATAAAAGTTGTACAAATACAGCGCCAATATGCTAGATAAAAAATACAAGAAAAGTTAGCAGTGGCGCGGTTATAGAGGTGTTGCTTCTATTACCAGTAGTGTGTTTCGTGAGGAATGCTACTACTAAGTAAGCTAGCAGTAGTGCGTGTCAAAACGCGCTACTGATACAAGTCAGTTGTAGCGCCTTATCATTAGCGCGGACACACACACTACTGATAACATCGGACCCACGCAACTGCTAGGCTTTTCGCTAGTAATGCCGCTTGACCCTAGTGTGCTGTTTTTCCAAATAGCTTATTGGATCTCATATTGGGCTGGTTTACAAAGAAAAGAAGGGCAACAGAAGATGCCAGACGTGGCAGCATTATTGGTTGATGTTGCACATGGCTTCTTCAATAAG
>NC_057795.1:558750870-558751771 GCF_018294505.1 Triticum aestivum | reverse complement strand
TGACATGGGGGAACCCTAGCCGCTGTTGTTAGGACCTTCCCCTGTCGCCCTCCCCCGCATTGCCTCCGCCAGAGGGCCGGTCAGCGAAGCCGCGTCGGGCCCTAGGAAGGTGGCGACGGGGCAGATCTGTCCTCCTGTGCACTCCTCCACCTTGACTCGCACCATGAACCCTGCCCTCCCCGTGCCATGTTCCCCACCCCCTCTGCGGCGGCTGGCTCATGCTCGTCTGGCAGGGCTGCGATGTGCCCTAGCCGCGCTCCAGTCCCTCTCCTCCGTCCCCCCAGCGCGGTTCCGGGATGGCCACAAGGTCATTCCTTGGTTGTCTCGGGCGTCACCCCCCAGCGGCTACCATCAATCCTGTCGGTTCAATGGGGGATGTGACGTTCCTGTCAGCGGCCATGGGCGCCTATCCACACGACCCTCCCTTCCCCTCCCCCGGTGGTGAAGCCCCTACCTACCACTAGTGCTTGGGTTAGGCACGGGCCAGCGGCCGGTTGCAGGGGTGCTCGTGGGTCTGCCTCATGCAGGCCTCCCTCCTCTGACGGCCCTTCCTCCCACTCGATTAAAGATGATGGCTCTCGCGCGGTGGTAGCGAGGCTCCAGTGGTAGTGGCAGGCGCGGGGCGCTTCACGGCAGGTCCTCGCTGGCGCTGCTCCGGTCATGCGGCCTCGAACCCGTGTTCTCATGTGTCCAAGGCTTGTCGGCATCCCCTTCCGGGAAGCTTCAGCCTCGGTGACCATTAGATGCGTCCCCTCCAGCTTGTCCGGTTCACCAGTGTTATGACGGTTACAACCACAACAGCTCGGATATGTGCCTCTCCAGTCCTAGCATGCCGGCATCGCCAGTCACCATCACCCCCCCCCCCTCATGATGGTCTTTGCTTTGCTGCCATCCCTACCAT
>NC_057795.1:558663866-558750600 GCF_018294505.1 Triticum aestivum | reverse complement strand
CTACCATGTACACCTCAAATCCTCGCCTTTTGCCTGATACTTTGTTCGTGGGATCGGAGGGGGTGTCACCCTCCGGCGGCAGGTGCAGCCCAACCAACCCGACAACTGTTGGCTTCCTCATCCTCATACTATTGTCGGCGGCTATGGTATTGCTCGGCCTCAGGCCAGGGGGAAATCCCTGCTCAGCTTGCCCGTGCTAGCAGCGGCGGTGCTTGCGGATGCCGTTTTTCTTCTTGGAGGCGCTGCTATGGCCTTCAACTGTGCCTGTCCTCGAGCAGAGGGGAAACCCTATGTCTGGATCCTCCAGACCGGATGGCGATGGCGTCTCGGTGTTGTCTTCCTTCTTGAAGGCGCTATCTTTCTCGCTCGCGGTGTCCCCGGTGATGGCCTTGATGATGTGTCCTCCACTCTTCGTTTTGGTTTGCTTGGTTTCAGTTGTGTCATTTCTTCTGTTCGGGCTGAGCATCCCTTGTCTCTCTGCTCCGGGCATCATGTTCACGCCTGTCTACGTTTGACACGTCTCCAACGTATCTATAATTTTTTATTGTTATGTGCTATTATATTATCCATCTTGGATGTTTTATATGCATTTATATGCTATTTTATATGATTTTTGGGACTAACCTATTAACCTAGAGCCCAGTGCCAGTTTCTATTTTTTCCTTGTTTTTGAGTTTCATAGAAAAGGAATATCAAATGGAGTCCAAACGAGCTGAAAATTTACAGTGATTTTTTATGGACCAGAAGAAGCCCCCGAAGCAAAAGAGTTGGGCCAGAAAAGTCCCAAGTCAACCACGAGGGTGGAGGGCACGCCCCCTACCTCGTGGCTGACTTAGGGACCCCCCCTATAGTGAAACCGATGCCAAAAATTCCTATAAATACAGAAACCCCTGAAAAGAAACCTAGTTCGGGAGTTCCGCCACCGCAAGAATCTATAGCCACCATAAACCAATCGGGACCCTGTTCCGACACCCTGCCGGAGGGGGGAACCATCACCGGCGGTGATGTTCATTATCCCGGTGCTCTCCATGACGAGGAGGGAGTAGTTCACCCTCAGGGATGAGGGTATGTACCAGTAGCTATGTGTTTGATCTCTCTCTCTCTCTCTCTCTCTCTCTCTCTCTCTCTCGTGTTCTCGATTTGGCATGATCTTGATGTATCACGAGCTTTGCTATTATAGTTGGATCTTATGATGTGTCTCCCCCACTACCTTCTTGTAATGGATTGAGTTTTCCTTTGAAGTTATCTTATCGTATTGAGTCTTTAAGGATTTGAGAACACTTAATGTATGTCTTGCATGTGCTTATCTGTGGTGACAATGGGATATTCACGTGATCCCCTTGATGTATGTTTTGGTGATCAACTCGCGGGTTCTGTGACCTTGTGAACTTATGCATAGGGGTTGGCACACGTTTTTGTCTTGACTCTCCGGTAGAAACTTTGGGGCACTCTTTGAAGTTCTGTGTGTTGGTTTGAATAGATGAATCTGAGATTGTGTGATGCATATCATATAATCAAACCCGCGGATACTTGTGGTGAAATTGGAGTATATAGGTGACATTAGGGTTTTAGTTGATGTGTCTTAAGGTGTTATTTTAGTATGAACTCTAGGGTTGTTTCTGACACTTATAGGAATAGCCCAATAGATCGATCAGAAAGAATAACTTTAAGGTGGTTTCGTACCCTACAATAATATCTTCGTTTGTTCTCCTCTATTAGTGACTTTGGAGTGACTTTTTTTGCACGTTGAGGGATTGTTATATGATCTAATTATGTTATCATTGTTGAGAGAACTTGCACTATGTAGCAAACAGACCTCAAACAGTCTAGTCTCTATGCATCAGTGTCATCCCTGGATCGGTAATGCTGACACGCACCATACTTGAGGATTTATAACAGAGTAGCAATCACACACTTATTGCATCGAATGTCTCAAAAGAGAACTTATTACAATAATATGGCTTAAGGCCATCTAAAAACGATAATAGTGGAAGGCTTGGAAGATAAAGTGAGTCCATCAACTCCAACGGTATAGCTGAGTGAAACACAATGACCTATGGCACCTTACTTGTCGTCTGAAAAGTCTGCAACATGAAACGTTGCATCCTGGAATGGGTCAGCACATGGAATATGCTGGCAATGTAACACATAGAGTAATGAACAGAATAAATGCTACCACTACATGCATATATTTGGCTCATGGAAAGCTCTATGGTTACAGTTTTGCATAAAGCCAAATTTTCCCTACATCAAAGTAATAAATTTTATTTAACTATCATGGTGGTTGTTAAACATTGAGAAGGTTCCTCCAACTCAATCCCAATTAAGCATCATCACTAAACCCAATCAAATTATATTTAGAGTGATGAGATCAATCATGATAATCCAAGAACCAGATACTCAAAACGTCCATAACCGGGGACACGGCTAACCATGATTAGTTTGTACACTCTGTAGAGGTTTGCGCACTTTTCCCGACAAGACTCGAATACATCCATGGTCGGAGATTCGAGACACAGTCTTTCTGAAACAATGGCTCTTTACTCTGGGTGGACAGTTACACCTACTTTCCCCTACATCTGCTAGCCCACCACTGAAAGAGGTCATGCAACATGCTCAACTATGCTAGAGCCCATAATAGCTTGTGGCTGCACACGGAAGTTTCTAGCATGAATAATCTTATGATCCCTTTGAGCCTCGGTGGCGGACCATAGGATGATCACACGGGTACTCAGGGATATCCTAGGGCAACACTAGATTATCCAGGTGCCCTGACAACCACTGGGTACTCCAGGGTGCCTCAAGCAATCCACCCAGATGTGTATTAAAGTAGCCACCTTAAGTTAACCATTAATTAGAAATACTCACATCTGTCATGGATACACTCACCCAAACCACGTCTACAAGCATAGCACAGCAATATAAGCATCACGTAGAAATAACTCCCAAAGGTTTGATAATAAACAGACAATAGGTACTACCTCAATCTACTTCCCAACACCCACATGTTAATCAGATCCTAACCATGCAATGTTCGAGGGTTGATATAATGCAATAAAACTGGGTAGTAAAGAGGTATGATCAAAGTGTTACTTGCCTTGCTGATGATCCGCAAAACCTAGAGACTCGTAGTACGCTTCACACTCCGGGTACTCTATCGCAAACAAACAATACATAAATAAGCACTCGACTAGAAGCACGGGTAAAACTCAAATAAGAGATCTAACCAAAAAGTTCAACTTCAGAACTCCGGTTTGCAAAAAGAACCAAATCAAACGAAGCAACGAAACAAGAAGCGTCGCAATACACTTGATAATCCTTGCGTTGATCTGGAACAATCAACACTAGGGCTGTAACCAAACGTTTCTTCAACTCCTGAAAACTGGCCTCACATTCCTCAGTCAATTTAAACTTGGTGTCCTTCTTCAACAACTCCGTCATGGGCTTTGCAATCTTAGAGAAATTCTCAAAGAACCTTCGTAGTATCCTGCAAGTCCAAGAAAACTCCGGATCTCTCCAACTGACATGGGTGCTTCCCAATTTGTCACACTGACAACCTTGGTGGGGTCTCCTGCTATTCCTTCTCCGGATATAACATTTCCGAGGAATCCAACTTCCTTCAACCAAAACTCACACTTGCTGAACTTGGCATATAACTGATGTTCTCTGAGCTTCCCAAGTACCAAACGCAAATGCTCCTTATGCTCCTCTTCATTCTTTGAGTAGATCAATATGTCATCAATGAACAACACGACGAACTTATCCAAAAACTCCATAAACACCTTTTTCATCATGTTCATGAAATAGGCAGGTGCGTTAGTCAGACCAAATGACATAATGGTATACTCATATAGCCCATACCTTGTGGTAAAAGCTGTCTTAGGTATATCCTGCTCTCGAATCTTTAGCTCGTGGTATCCTGATCGCAGATCAATCTTGGAAAATACTTTAGCTCCTTGCAACTGGTCGAACAAATCATTGATCATCGGCAATGGGTACTTGTTCTTGATTGTCACTTCATTCAATCCATGATAATCAACAACCATCCTCAACGATCCATCCTTCTTCTCCACTAGAAGCACTGGTGATCCCCAAGGTGATGAACTTGGGCGAATATAGCCTTTATCCAGTAACTCCTTAATCTGCTTCTTAATTTCCTCCAAATCCTTTGCGGGCATCCTGTACGGTCTCTTAGATATTGTCCATGTGCCTGGGAAAAGCTCAATCAAAAACTCAATGTCTCTATTCGATGGCATGCCTGGTAACTCCTTTGGGAATACATCAGGGAAATCCTTCACCACTGGTACTACCTCCTGTACAACTCCTGATATGGAATTCACTTGAGTCCTCTTCGACAAATGCCGGGATACATACTTAATCCTTCTTCCTTTTGGGGTGGTGAGCATAATCGACTTACTTGCGCAATCGATGTTCCCTCCATACATCGATAGCCAATCCATACCCAAAATCACATCCAAACCTTGCGACTCCAGAATTATCAGGTCCGAGGGGAAAACATGCCTACCTATGGTCAATGGCATCTGAAAACATCCTTGGCTTGTCATATGTTTTGCTCCTGGCGAACTTACTAACGTCAGTGTTCTAAGAACTTGGGCAACTTATACTTATCCACAAATCCCCTTGATATGTATGAATGCGATGCACTAGTATCAAAAAGAATGATTGCAGTAAATGACTTAACCAAAAACTTACATATTACTGCATCTGGTTGCGCTTCAACCTCCTCCACGTTAACATGGTTCACTTGTCCCTTGTTGAAAGGGTTGGGCTTCTTCCCAGAGCTTCCATTGCCATTTCCATTCTTAGCTTCAGAACACTCTGAGGTGTAATGTCCATTCTTCCCGCACTTGAAACAAGTAATGTTACTTAGATCCTTCTTGGCAGACATTGCCGGGTTGGAGCGGTTCTGGCTGTTGCTTCCTCCATTCCCGTTCCCATTCTTGGGGCCACTATGGTTGTGCGAACTCCCTCCATTGGAATTATAGCCTCCATGGTTATGGTGAATGTGTCCTCCCGAGTTCGGGGTAAAACAGGGTCTCTACTGAGCTCCTGAATTGTACTTCCCTTGTCCATACTTCCTCTTGCGGTTGCCAATCTGCTGCTGCTTTCCGTCAATCATGAGAGCTCTGTCTACCAACTCCTGGTAGTTGTTGAAGGTTGCCACCATCAACTGCATGCTCAGCTCATCATTCAGTCCTTCCAGAAACTTCTGCTGCTTAGCGGCATCCGTAGATACGTCATCCGGGGCACAACGTGCTAACTTACTAAAATCATCCACATACTAGCCCATTGTGCGTCCTCCTTGGCGCAAGTTGCGAAACTCGCGCTTCTTCATGGCCATAGCTCCTGCCGAAACATGGGCAGTGCGAAAAGTCTGTTGAAACTGATCCCATGTGAAAGTGTTGATGGGGTAAGTGGATGTGAAATTCTCCCACCATGATGTTGCGGGTCCATCAAGCCAATGTGCGGCAAAATGCACTCTCTCCGCATCTGTGCATCATGCACAGGTCAACTCCCTTCCAATCTTGCGGAGCCAATCATCTGCAACTATCGGCTCGGTGCTACTGGAGAACACCGGTGGATTCAGCCTTAGAAAACGGGCTAAGTGATCAATAGGTGGTGGTGGTGGTGGGTTGTTCTTGTTGTTGTTCCCCTGGTTCTGGTTCTGGATTAGTAGCTGCATGAGGGTATTCTGCTGCTGGATCAACTGAGTGAGCTCCGGCGGGAAAGAAAATCCATTTTCACGTTTCGGAGGCATCTGATGGGTTTAGAAAAGACAAGAAAACGGAATAGAATGAGATCTAGAGGGAAAACACTACCCATATGCACATGAGACAAACACAAACATATCACTCCAATCAATTCAAACAAGGGCTTACATCGATCTAACTATCGTTACAAAATTGCTCAGACTATACTTTATACATGGGGAGAATACTACTACTGATATGGTGGTCAACTAGAATTTTTAATCGGTGGAGGACTCCATGATATCTGCTCCAGCTTCATCAACATAGTCATCATCGCTATCGTTGGGGTCTGAGTCGGTGTCGTCGATGATGATGTAGTTCTCTGGACAAGTGGAATCATTGTCTTCTCCTCCTGGCGCAGGTTCTCCCATGAATACTCCTAGCTTCCTCGTCAAATCGTCATTCTTGTTCACGAGTATCGTCACTTCCTCCTCATATCCATCGCGTGTAGACTTGAGTTCTTCCTCCAGCTCCATGATCCTGGTCATTGCCTTCTTCAGATCTATCATGCATGCGCACATCTGGTTCTCCTGGCGACGAATGTGCTGGTTTAACTCCTGGATGAAAGCTGCAATGGATCTATCCCTCCTGGTGTTGATCATATCCCATTGCTCATCTCGGCGCCCACAAATCTGGTAGATAGTATCCTTGAGATCCTTGTGGTAAACTTCTCCAATGCATCCCACGGTGATGTGGGCTGCCATGCTCTTGCCTAGACTCCAAGTTGGTGCATCAAACAAAAACTCTATGGGCTCAGTGACTGGCATGAACGTCCTTCCTGGAACTTGAACTCGAATCATCCAACACTCCTCTTCTAGTAAAGTGGCGATGTAGGTCTCAGTGAAACTTGGTATTCCGATGTTCAGGTATTTAGTAACTTCCTTCAAGTGTCGTCCAAAAGGTGTATCTTGATCCGGTTGTGTAAACTTGTTCCTTGCATCCGCCATCCAATAGAGTAGAAAAGGGGGAGCAGTCAGAAATGAGAAGAGAGTAGTGATCTAGGGTTTTAGCTAAGTGGTCGTGTCCTACAGTCAGCGTGTGCTCTGATACCATCTTGTAGCGACCATACCTCAAACATTCTAGTCTCTGTGCATCAATGTCATCCCTAGATCGATAATGCTGACACGCACAGTACTTGAGGATTTATAATAGAGTAGCAATCACACACTTATTACATTGAATGTCTCAAAAGAGAACTTATTACAATAATATGGCTTAAGGACGTCTAAAAATGATAACAGTGGAAGGCTTGGAAGATAAAGTGAGTCCATCAACTCCAACGGAATAGCTGAGTGAAAGACAACCACCAGCTTACTTGTCGTCTGAAAAGCCTGCAACATGAAACGTTGCAGCTCGGAATGGGTCAGCACATGGAATATGCTGGCAATGTAACACATAGAGTAATGAACATAATAAATGCTATCAATACATGCATATATTTGGCTGGTGGAAAGCACTATGGTTATAGTTTTGCATAAAGCCAATTTTTTCCTACATCAAAGGAATAAGTTTTATTTAACTATCATGGTGGTTGTTAAACATTTAGAAGGTTCCTCCAACTCAATCCCAATTAAGCATCATCATTAAACCCAATCAAATTATATTTAGAGTGATGAGATCAATCATGATAATCCAAGAACCAGATACTCAAAACGTCCATAACCGGGGACACTGCTAACCATGATTAGTCTGTACACTCTGCACAGGTTTGCGCACTTTTCCCCACAAGACTCGAATACATCCATGTTCGGAGATTCGAGACATAGTCTTTATGAAACAATAGCTCTTTACTCTGGGTGGACAGTTACACGTACTTTGCCCTACATCTGCTAGCCCACCACTGAAAGAGTTCATGCAACATACTCAACTATTCTAGAGCCCATAATAGCTTGTGGCTGCACACGGAAGTTTCTATCATGAATAATCTTATGATCCCTTTGAGTCTGGGTGGCGGACCATAGGATGATCACACGAGTACTCCGGGATATCCTAGGACAACACTGGATTCTCCAGGTGCCCTGACAACCACTGGTACTCCAGGGTACCTCAAGCAATCCACCCAGATGTGTATTAAAGTAGCCACCTTAAGTTAACCATTAATTAGCAATACTCACATCTGTCATGGATACACTCACCCAAACCACGTCTACAAGCATAGCATAGCAATATAAGCATCACGTAGAAATAACTCCCAAAGGTTTGATAATAAACAGGCAATAGGTACTACCTAAATCTACTTCCCAAAACCCACATGTTAATCAGATCATAACCATGCAATGTTCGAGGGTTGATCTAATGCAATAAAACTGGGTAGTAAAGAGGTATGATCAAAGTGTTTCTTGTCATGCCGATGATCCGCAAAACCTAGAGATTCATAGTAGCACGCTTCGCACTCCGGGTACTCTATCGTAAACAAACAATACATACATAAGCACTCAACTAGAAGCACAGGTAAAACTCAAATAAGAGATCTAACCAGAAAGTTCAACTTAAGAACTCCGGTTTACAAAAAGAATCAAATCAAATGAAGCAACGAAATGAGAAGCGTCGCAATACACTTGATAATCCTTGCGTTGATCTGGAAGAATCAACACTGGGATTGTAACCAAACGTTTCTTCAACTCCTGAAAATTGGCCTCACATTCATCAGTCCATTTGAACTTGGTGTCCTTCTTCAACAACTCCGCCATGGGCTTTGCAATCTTAGAGAAATTCTCAATGAACCTCCGGTAGTATCATGCGAGTCCAAGAAAACTTCGGATCTCTCCTACTGACGTGGGTGCTTTCCAAGTTGTCACAGTGACAACCTTGGTGGGGTCTCCTGCTATTCCTTCTCCGGATATAACATGTCCGAGGAATTCAACTTCCTTCAACCAAAACTCACACTTGCTAAACTTGGCATATAACTGATGTTCTCTGAGCTTCCCAAGTACCAAACGCAAATGCTCCTTACGCTCCTGTTCATTCTTTGAGTAGACTAATATGTCATCAATGAACACCACGACGAACTTATCCAAAAACTCCATAAACACCTTTTTCATCATGTTCATGAAATAGGCAGGTGCGTTAGTTAGACCAAATGACATAACGGTATACTCATATAGCCCGTACCTTGTGGTAAAAGTTGTCTTAGGTATATCCTGCTCTCGAATCTTTAGCTCGTGGTATCCTGATCGCAGATCAATCTTGGAAAATACTTTAGCTCCTTGCAACTGGTCGAACAAATCATTGATCATCGGCAATGGGTACTTGTTCTTGATTGTCACTTCATTCAATCCATGATAATAAACAACCATCCTCAACGATCCATGCTTCTTCTCCACTAGAAGCACTGGTGATCCCCAAGGTGATGAACTTGGGCGAATATAGCCTTTATCCAGTAACTCCTTAATCTGCTTCTTAATTTCCTCCAAATCCTTTGCGGGCATCCTATACGGTCTCTTAGATATTGTCCATGTGCTTGGGAAAATCTCAATCAAAAACTAAATGTCTCTATCCGATGGCATGCCTGGTAACTCCTTTGGAAATACATCAGGGAAATCCTTCACCACTGGTACTACCTCCTGTACAACTCTTGATATGGAATTCACTTTAGTCCTCTTCGACACATGCCAGGATACATACTTAATCCTTCTTCCTTCTGGGGTGGTGAGCATAATCGACTTACTTGCGCAATCAATGTTCCCTCCATACATCGATAGCCAATCCATACCCAAAATCACATCCAAACCTTGCGACTCCAAAATTATCAGGTCTGAGGGGAAAACATGCCTACCTATGGTCAATGGCATCTGAAAACATCCTTGGCTTGCCATATGTTTTGCTCCTGGCGAACTTACTAACATCAGTGTTCTAAGAACTTTGGTGGGCAACTTATACTTATCCACAAATCCCCTTGATATGTATGAATGCGATGCACTAGTATCAAAAAGAATGATTGCAATAAATGACTTAACCAAAAACTTACATATTACTGCATCTGGTTGCGCTTCAACCTCCTCCACATTAACATGGTTCACTTGTCCCTTGTTGAAAGGGTTGGGCTTCTTCCCAGAGCTTCCATTGCCATTTCCATTCTTAGCTTCAGAACACTCTGTGGCGTAATGTCCATTCTTCCCGCACTTGAAACAAGTAATGTGACTTAGATCCTTCTTGGCAGGCATTGCTGGGTTGGAGCAGTTCTGGCTGTTGCTTCCTCCATTCCTGTTCCCATTCTTGGGGCCACTATGGTCGTGCGAACTCCCTCCATTGGAATTATAGCCTCCATGGTTATGGTGAATGTGTCCTCCCGAGTTCGGGGTAAAACAGGGTCTCTACTAAGCTCCTGAATTGTACTTCCCTTGTCCATACTTCCTCTTGCGGTTGCCAATCTGTTGTTGCTTCCCGTCAATCATGAGAGCTCTCTCTACCAACTCCTGGTAGTTGTTGAAGGTTGCCACCATCAACTGCATGCTCAGCTCATCATTCAGTCTTTCCAGAAACTTCTCCTGCTTAGCGGCATCCGTAGCAACATCATCCGGGGCATAACATGCTAACTTACTAAAATCATCCACATACTAGCCCATTGTGCGTCCTCCTTGGCGCAAGTTGCGAAACTCGTGCTTCTTCATGGCCATAGCTCCTGCCGAAACATGGGCAGTGCGGAAAGCCTGTTGACACTGATCCCATGTGACAGTGTTGATGGGGCAAGTGGCTGTGAAATTCTCCCACCATGATGCTGCGGGTCCATCAAGCCAATGTGCGGCAAAATGCACTCTCTCCACATCTGTGCATCCTGCACAGGTCAACTCCCTTCCAATCTTGCGGAGCCAATCATCTGCAACTATCGGCTCGGTGCTACTGGAGAACACCGGTGGATTCAGCCTTAGAAAACGGGCTAAGTGATCAATAGGTGGTGGTGGTGGTGGGTTGTTCTTGTTGTTGTTCCCCTGGTTCTGGTTCTGGACTAGTAGCTGCATCAGGGTATTCTGCTGCTGGATCAACTGAGTGAGCTCCGGCGGGAAAGAAAATCCATTTTCACGTTTCGGAGGCATCTGATGGGTTTAGAAAAGACAAGAAAACAGAATAGAATGAGATCTAGAGGGAAAACACTACCCATATGCACATGAGACAAACACAAACATATCACTCCAATCAATTCAAACAAGGGCTTACATCGATCTAACTATCGTTACAAAATTGCTCGGACTATACTTTATACATGGGGAGAATACTACTACTAATATGGTGGTCAACTAGAAGTTTTAATCGGTGGAAGACTCCATGATATCTGCTCCAGCTTCATCAACATAGTCATCATCGCTATCGTCGGGGTCTGAGTCGGTGTCGTCGATGATGATGTAGTTCTCTGGACAAGTGGAATCGTTGTGTCCTCCTCCTAGCGCAGGTTCTCCCATGAATACTCCTAGCTTCCTCGTCAAATCGTCATTCTTGTTCACGAGTATCGTCACTTCCTCCTCATATCCATCGCGTGTAGACTTGAGTTCTTCCTCCAGCTCCATGATCCTGGTCATTGCCTTCTTTAGATCTATCATGCATGCGCACATCTGGTTCTCCTGGCGACGAATGTGCTGGTTTAACTCCTGGATGAAAGCTGCAATGGATCTATCCCTCCTGGTGTTGATCATATCCCATTGCTCATCTCGGCACCCACAAATCTGGTAGATAGTATCCTTGAGATCCTTGTGGCAAACTTCTCCAATGCATCCCACGGTGATGTGGGCTGCCATGCTCTTGCCTAGACTCCAAGTTGGTGCATCAAAGGAAAACTCTATGGGCTCAGTGACTGGCATGAACGTCCTTCCTGGAACTTGAACTCGAATCATCCAACGCTCCTCTTCTAGTAAAGTGGCGATGTAGGTCCCGGTGAAACTTGGTATTCTGATGTTCAGGTATCTAGTAATTTCCTTCAAGTGTCGTACAAAAGGTGTATCTTGATCCGGTTGTGTAAACTTGTTCCTTGCATCCGCCATCCAATAGAGTAGAAAAGGGGGAGCAGTCAGAAATGAGAAGAGAGTAGTGATCTAGGGTTTTAGCTAAGTGGTCGTGTCCTACAGTCAGCCTGTGCTCTGATACCATCTTGTAGCGACCATACCTCAAACATTCTAGTCTCTGTGCATCAGTGTCATCCCTAGATCGGTAATGCTGACACACACAGTACTTGAAGATTTATAATAGAGTAGCAATCACACACTTATTACATCGAATGTCTCAAAAGAGAACTTATTACAATAATATGGCTTAAGGCTGTCTAAGAACGATAATAGTGGAAGGCTTGGAAGATAAAGTGAGTCCATCAACTCCAACGGCACAGCTGAGTGAAAGACAACGACCTATGGCACCTTACTCGTCGTCTGAAAAGTCTGCAACATGAAACGTTGCAGCTCGGAATGGGTCAGCACATGGAATATGCTGGCAATGTAACACATAGAGTAATGAACAGAATAAATGCTATCAATACATGCATATATTTGGCTGGTGGAAAGCTCTATGGTTATAGTTTTGCATAAAGCCAATTTTTCCCTACATCAAAGGAATAAATTTTATTTAACTATCATGGTGGTTGTTAAACATTGAGAAGGTTCCTCCAACTCAATCCCAATTAAGCATCATCATTAAACCCAATCAAATTATATTTAGAGTGATGAGATCAATCATGATAATCCAAGAACCAGATACTCAAAACGTCCATAACCGGGGACACTGCTAACCATGACTAGTTTGTACACTCTGCACAGGTTTGCGCACTTTTCCCCACAAGACTCGAATACATCCATGTTCGGAGATTCGGGACATAGTCTTTATGAAACAATAGCTCTTTACTCTGGGTGGACAGTTACACGTACGTTCCCCTACATCTGCTAGCCCACCACTGAAAGAGTTCATGCAACATACTCAACTATTCTAGAGCCATAATAGCTTGTGGCTGCACATGGAAGTTTCTATCATGAATAATCTTATGATCCCTTTGAGTCTGGGTGGCGGACCATAGGATGATCACACGAGTACTCCAGGATATCCTAGGACAACACTGGATTCTCCAGGTGCCCTGACAACCACTAGTACTCCAGGGTACCTCAAGCAATCCACCCAGATGTGTATTAAAGTAGCCACCTTAAGTTAACCATTAATTAGCAATACTCACATCTGTCATGGATACACTCACCCAAACCACGTCTACAAGCATACCATAGCAATATAAGCATCACGTAGAAATAACTCCCAAAGGTTTTATAATAAACAGGCAATAGGTACTACCTCAATCTACTTCCCAAAACCCACATGTTAATCAGATCATAACCATGCAATGTTCGAGGGTTGATCTAATGCAATAAAGCTGGGTAGTAAAGAGGTATGATCAAAGTGTTTCTTGCCTTGCCGATGATCCGTAAAAACTAGAGACTCATAGTAGCACGCTTCGCACTCCGGGTACTCTATCGCAAACAAACAATACATACATAAGCACTCAACTAGAAGCACAGGTAAACCTCAAATAAGAGATCTAACCAGAAAGTTCAACTTAAGAACTCCGGTTTACAAAAAGAATCAAATCAAATGAAGCAACGAAATGAGAAGCGTCGCAATACACTTGATAATCCTTGCGTTGATCTGGAAGAATCAACACTGGGATTGTAACCAAACGTTTCTTCAACTCCTGAAAATTGGCCTCACATTCATCAGTCCATTTGAACTTGGTGTCCTTCTTCAACAACTCCGCCATGGGCTTTGGAATCTTAGAGAAATTCTCAATGAACCTCCGGTAGTATCATGCGAGTCCAAGAAAACTTTGGATCTCTCCTACTGACGTGGGTGCTTCCCAAGTTGTCACAGTGACAACCTTGGTCGGGTCTCCTGCTATTCCTTCTCCGGATATAACATATCCGAGGAGTTCAACTTCCTTCAACCAAAACTCACACTTGCTAAACTTGGCATATAACTGATGTTCTCTGAGCTTCCCAAGTACCAAACGCAAATGCTCCTTATGCTCCTCTTCATTCTTTGAGTAGACCAATATGTCATCAATGAACACCACGACGAACTTATCCAAAAACTCCATAAACACCTTTTTCATCATGTTCATGAAATAGGAAGGTGCGTTAGTCAGACCAAATGACATAGGAGTATACTCATATAGCCCGTACCTTGTGGTAAAAGTTGTTTTAGGTATATCCTCCTCTCGAATCTTCAGCTGGTGGTATCTTGATCGCAGATCGATCTTGGAAAATACTTTAGCTCCTTGCAACTGGTTGAACAAATGATTGATCATCGGCAATGGGTACTTATTCTTGATTGTCACTTCATTCAATCCACGATAATCAACAACCATCCTCAACGATCCATCCTTCTTCTCCACTAGAAGCAGCGAAAAACAAATAAATTTTCGACGCGCAGAAAAACAGATAAAATAAATACTAAATGGATTCCAAAAATCCTGAAATAAATTTTCCCCGTCCTCTAAAAATATAGCGGACAAAGTGAACATTTGTTTGGGCCTCTAATGCAATTTTGAAAAACGCTTTTTTTCTAATTCTAATAGAATAGCGTAAAACTCCGAATAAAATACTTATTTGATTTTAATATTTTCCCTTCAGTATTTATTTATTTTGGGAAAGTCGTTTTATCCCCTCTCTTTATTTTTCATATTGGAAATATTCAAAGAGAAAAATAATTAAAACCAAATGATCCTCTTTTCAAAATTGGAGAAAACTCAAATATGAAAATAACGAAATCCCCAACTCTCTCCGTGGGTCCTTGAGTTGCGTAGAATTTCTAGGATCAACCAAAAATGCAATAAAATATGAGATGCAATGATGATCTAATGTGTAGCATGCCAAATTGAAAATTTGGGATGTTACAAACCTACCCCCCTTAAGATGAATCTCGCCCTCAAGATTCGGGTTGGCTAGAAAATAGGTGAGGGTGGTCCTTCCGTAGGTCTTCCTCTCGTTCCCAGGTGGCTTCATCCTCGGTATGGTTGCTCCACTGAACTTTGCAGAACTTGATAACCTTGTTGCGTGTGACTCGGCTAGCAAACTCGAGGATCTTCACTGGTTTCTCCTCATAGGTCAAATCGCTATCCAACTGAATCACTTCAAGCGGCACTGTATCTCTCAGAGGGATATCGGCCATCTCTGCGTGGCACTTCTTCAACTGGGAAACGTGAAACACATCTTGAACTCCTGACAACCCTTCTGGCAATTCCAACTTGTAAGCAACTTCTTCCATACGCTCCAAAACTTTATATGGTCCCACAAAACATGGTGCTAACTTTCCCTTAACTCCAAAACGTTTAACTCCTCGAAGTGGGGACACACGAAGATACACTCGGTCTCTAACTTTGTAAAATATCTCCTTGCGTTTAGAATCCGCATAGCTCTTCTGCCTAGACTAGGCTACCTTGAGTCTATCACGAATCAGCTTAACCTTCTCTTCAGACTCTTTAATCAAATCTGGTCCAAACAACTGACGTTCTCAAACTTCGTCTCATAGTAACGGTGTCCTGCACCTCCTTCCGTACAAAGCTTCGAAAGGGCCCATCTTCAAACTGGCTTGATAACTGTTGTTGTAAGAGAACTCTGCATATAGCAAATTGTCGTCCCAACTAGATCCATAATCTAGCGCACAAGCTCTCAACATGTCTTCCAGAATCTGATTGACTCTCTCGGTCTGTCCATCTGTGTGTGGATGAAAGGTTGTACTTAATTCTAGCCTGGTACCCAAAGTCTCATGCAACTGATTCCAGAACTTTGAGGTAAACTGCGTTCCTCTATCTGATACAATGGTCCTCGGAACTCCATGCAGACATACTATCCTGGTCATGTATATCTTCGCTAACTTAGCACTGGTGTAAGTGGTCTTCACTGGGGTGAAATGAGTTACCGTCGTCAAACGATCCACTACTACCCATATCGAGTAATAGCCTGAACGAGTCCTGGGCAATCCCGTGATAAAATCCATGCCTAGCTTATGCCACTTCCATTCGGGTATCGGCAATGGCTATGGCAATCCTGTTGGCTTATGATGCTCTGCCTTCACTCTCTGACATACATCACAAACTGCTACATACTCCGCAATAACCTTCTATATTCCGAATCACCAGAAACTGTCCTTTGATACATCTCCAACGTATCTAAAATTTTTGATTGTTCCATGCTATTATATTACACCTTTTGGATGTTTATGGGCTTTATTTTACACATTTATATCATTTTTGGGACTAACCTACTAACCGAAGGCCCAGCCCGTATTGTTGTTTTTTGCCTATTTCAGTATTTCGAAGAAAAGGAATATCAAACGGGGTCCAAACGGAATGAAACCTTCGGAGGCGTGATTTTTGGAACGAACGTGATCCAGAGGACTTGGAGTGCAAGTCAAGAAGCAACCGAGGCGGCCACGAGATAGGAGGGCGCCCCCCTATAGGACGCGCCCCCTGTCTCGTGGGCCCCTCGGGCGGCCACCGACATACTTCTTCCTCCTATATAAGCCTATGTACCCCAAAAACATCCAGGGAGCACCCGAAACACAATTTCCACCACCGTAACCTTCTGTATCCGCGAGATCCCATCTTGGAGCCTTCACCGGCGTTCTGTCGGAGGGGGAATCGACCACGGAAGGCTTATACATCAACACCATAGCCCTTCCGATGAGTTGTGAGTAGTTTACCTCTGACCTATGGGTCCATAGTTATTAGCTAGATGGCTTCTTCTCTCATTTTGGATCTCAATACAATGTTCTACCCCTCTCTTGTCGAGATCTATTCGATGTAATCACTTTTTGCAGTGTGTTTGTCGAGATCCGATGAATTGTGGGTTTATGATCAACTTTATCTATGAATAATATTTGAATCTTCTCTGAATTCTTTTATGTATAATTGAGTTATCTTTGCAAGTCTCTTCGAATTATCAGTTTGGTTTGGCCTACTAGATTGATCTTTCTTGCCATGGGAGAAGTGCTTAGCTTTGGGTTCAATCTTGCGGTGTCCTTAGCCAGTGACAGAAAGGGTTGCAAGGCACGTATTGTATTGTTGCCATCGAGGATAAAAAGATGGAGTTTATATCATATTGCATGAGTTTATCCCTCTACATCATGTCATCTTGCTTAAGGCATTACTCTGTTCTTATGAACTTAATACTCTAGATGTAGGCAGGAGTCGGTTGATGTGTGGAGTAATAGTAGTAGATGCAGGCAGGAGTCGGTCTACTTGTCGCGGACGTGATGCCTATATACATGATCATGCCTAGATAATCTCATAATTATTCTCTTTTCTATCAATTGCTCGACAGTAATTTGTTCACCCACCGTAATACTTATGCTATCTCGAGAGAAGCCTCTAGTGAAACCTATGGCCCCCGGGTCTATCTCTTATCCTGTTTGCTCCTAATCTACTTTTATGTGCATCTTTACTTTTTGCATCTATATTATAAAATACCAAAAATATATTTACTGTCGGGTGGTAGGTGCGACATATGCCAACGGATGGCTTATCATTGTGGGAGCCAGTAAGACATCGCCGGTGCCTGGAAACGGGATAAGGCGAAGACATGCACGCCGGTGAATCTTACCCAAGTTGGGGGCTCTCCGTGGAGATATTACCCTTACTCCTGCTTTGCGGGGTCTCCGCATGATCACTAGATAAATAAGAAGCTACAAGAGGCTCCTTGAGCTGTATGGTGGGAAGAAGAAGAAGGGCAAGGCTAGCTCTCTTCTCTCCCTATGGTGGTGTCTAAAACTCTATGAGATCAACCCTTTGCATGGGTGTCCGGCGGGGTTTATATAGGCCTACCCCCCAGGGGTACAATGGTAATCTGGCTGGTCATGGGTCTAGGCCGTCAGCGTGTGCGTCCGCCGGCTTCTCTGCCGGCTACTAGGGCCCGCCGACTAGTGGGTCCCGCCGGCTGCCGGCCCATTGGTCGACAGGCCGGCCCCACCGCTTGGGGGTCTTGTCGGGGGCTGGTTACTGTTGCCTCGCCTCTGATCACGAGGGCTTTGTCGAGGTAAGCATGGCTACAGTGCTGCCGCCTTGCTGGCTCTCACTGTAGCCTTACCTCGTCTTTTCTGCTTAATGGTGTGCGCGCGCCGAGGAGGGGAGCTAGCCGGCCATAGGAAGCCGGCCCAGCCTCAGGCTGGCTGGGAGAGGTCCGGCCGCCTTCGGATGTCTCTCTGACCGAAGGGGCCCGCCGCCTGCGGGCCGTACTGGTGACCCGTCATGGATGGCGTCATAGTGTGCATGGCAACAGTGCCTCGCCGGACAGGAGATGGCCACCCTGTACGGCGTACTGTAGCCATGCGTGTTCCGGGATTCGTGGGTGGCAGGGGCCACTGTAGCCATGCCCGGTCCCATCACCGTTATGGAGGGTGGACTTTTAGGGCGTGGCCCACGGCCGTCTGCCAGGGGCCAGCTTCTTGGAGTCGGTCCCTCAGGGGCCGGCTTCTTGGAGTCGGTCCTTCAGGGGCCGGTTTCTTGGAGTCGGCCCTATCGGGGAGTCCTCCATAGGCTCTTTATGGCCGGGCCGTCTTCCGCCAGCTGGCCGATGTGATAGCCGGCCGGAAGAAGGCGGCCCCTTGTCTTGGTTGCTTCAGGGCTCGGCCGGCCCATTCTTTTTTCTGAGGGCCAAAGGGAGCCGGTTAGGCTACCCGTGGTCATTTACTCCGACAGTAGTCCCCGAAGCTGGTTGGCCTTCGTGGCTGAAGGGGGAATCGAGAAGCTCGGCCAGCTTCCTATCCCGAAGAGCCAGTAGCTAGGAGCCGACTTCCCTTGCGCGTGCCTTCTCGGCGACGCCTCCTCAAAATCCGAAGGCGGGAACCAGCTGGCGCGCTGGCGAGGCGGCGGGCTAACCGCCCGCCACCCGCACGCCATGTGGCACCCTTCGGCTGGAAGGGCTTGCCAGCCCACGCGCGTGACGGGAGGCCGCCGCAGGCCGGGCCCGCCACTTCCATGCCTCGTCCCGCGCGTGGATCTTCTGTGGCCCGAACCGATCGCACGTCTTTCGGTGGCGGTTCCCACTCGCCATAAAGGTGCAATAATCGCGGGTCATGGGGGAGTGGGCAGAGTTAATCCCACACCCCCTCCCGCTTCGCCTCCTCGGCTTCGCTACACGGGGCTATAAGTAGGGGCGGGGAGGGGGACCGGCAGTCGTTCGCACGCTCGCCCTCACTCCATCCCCTCCCTCTTCTTCTTCTCTGTGGTAGCACTTCACCGTGCTTCCGCCCCGCCACTCTCTCTTCTTTCAAGCACGCCACAAGCTCGCTGCCTCCATGCCGGGCGCTTTCTGCCGCCGCGTTCACGGTCATGGCCCCGACGTCGAGCTCCTGGGACGGCTCCACCATCCGCGACGATCACATCGACTTTCTCCGCAAGACGCGGCGGCTGCCGGGCAAAGATCTTGTGCGGGTCCGCCTCGCGCTAGCGAGGGAGGTTTCGCCGGCGCCAGGGGAAGGCGAGCGAGTGATCTTCTACTCGCATTGCCTGCACGGCGTCGGCCTCCCCGCGAGCGGCTTCTTCCGCGCATTTGACTTCTATCATCTCCAGCCGCACCACCTCACCCCCAACACGGTGGTGCTATTGTCGGCCTTCGTCACCTTGTGCGAAGGTTTCCTCGGCGTCCTCCCCACCATCGAGCTCTGGGGGGAGTTTTTTCAATCCAAGCTCGGCACGGTCGTCGCTGGCGTGCCGGCTCCGTGCCGCGCCTTCATCGCCATGAGGAGGTCCACCGCCGACAATCCGTTCCCTCCTATCACGCTGATCCAGTCGGTGAAGCTCTGGCAACGATCTTACTTTTACGTGAAGAACGTTGCCCCGAACGGCGACTATGTCAACTTGCCGGCTTACATAGCCGGCCCGCCGCCTGGGAGGCAGCCTTCATGGTCCTTCCGGGCCAGGTCGCTGACGCCGGCTGGAGCTGGAGCCGTCGCCCGGCTTCGGGTGCTGATCCAGTCGGAGCGCCTAACTGGGCCTGACTTGATTGTCGCCTTCGTCGAGTGCCGAGTGCTCCCGCTCCAAGGCCGCCCTCATCTAATCTGTCATATGAGCGGCCGCTTCGATCCAAGCCGGCTCAGCACCAAAGAGATGCCTCACGACGAGGTATCTTATCTGGTGAACTACATCGCCAACTGCATGCTCACCGAGGAGTGGCAGTATGGCAAGGAACCATACTCTCGCGCCAACCCCCCGCCCGTGGTAAGCCTGTTCTTTCTTGTTGCCGAGTTCTTTTCGGTCGGCTCCTGACCAGTCGGCCTGTCTTCAAACAGAACCCCCTTCTTCATCCTTCGGCCGGGACCGCGAGGCCGGAGCGCGATTTCGCCCCCGACCGCGAGGCGGACGACCTTGACGACCCCGACCTGGGGGCGGCAGCCCTGGACGACGACGCCGTTGGGGGAGGCGGCGCGACAGGCGGCTCCGGCTTCACCGCCGGCTTTGACGACTGGCCCGATGATGACGAGGCCGATCCTATTCAGCGCTGCCACCCGGCGACGGACTCCCAAGGTGCCGGCCCGTCCGGCGGGCCGACCATACGAGGCGGAGTGCAGAAGCGTCGGGTGGCGTCGACTCTCTTCGGCGGCCGTCCAAAGAAGCCCAAGGGATCTGCGGCGGCCACCAAGCGGGACGAGGCGGCCGCGAAGGCGGCCCGCTTCCGCAAGGTGGTGAAGCAACTGCAGGCAATCTCGGCGTAAGTTCTGGTCCTTACGCACTTTTCTTTCTTTCTTTAGTTGATGTTCTTCTAAGTCCTTTCTCTGTTTCGTCATCAGGGCCCCGCTCTCTCTTGAGTGGACTACCGCTGCTTCCATAGTCGGCGGAGCGGGAGGATCTGCGGGCTCCCACCGCATAGACCCCCGCGCCGAGCTTCAGGCAGCGACGGAGCAGAACGCGCGGGAGGCGCGGGAGGAACGGGAGGCGGAGGAGCGGAGGGCGGCCGCCACCGAGTCGCCCCAGGAGACGACGGCGGAATCGGCCGAGGCGCAGGCCGACGCGACATCCAGGGCCCAGGTGGAAGCTGAGGCCGCGGAGAGGGCGGCAGAGGCCCTGTGCAATCAGCCTCCACAGCTGGTCATCCCCCTCTGCTCCGCAGCCCCGGACATCCCGGTGCCTCCGTCGGAGGAAATCGGTCGTGACCCGCCGGCGATGGAGAGGGAGGGGGCGACGTAGTCATCCCAGAGGGAGAAGTGGTGTCGCCTCCGTCGGCCGAGACCGGCCAAGGCGGCCAGCCCGAGGTGCCGCCTGAGCTGCTGGCTGGAGGAGAGCCGACTACGAGGACGGATCTTGTGGTTTTGTCGCCGACTCGTCGGCGCGCGGGAAGGGAGGCTTCAGAGCCGGATCCGCAGGGGCCCGCCGGCTCCAGCTCGTTGTCGCATGATCTGGAGTCGGCCACCGCCAACTCGCCAGGCTGGACGTTGGGCGGAGGGACAGCCGCGTTGAACTTGGCGGTGCAAAATGTCCGTAGCCGGCATCAGGCTCAGGCCACCGCGCTGCAGCAGTGTACCCGAGAGTTTCTTGCGACACGGGCGGTCGTTCAGGTGAGTTCTCTTGCTCTAGATTTCTTCCGTGGGGGCGCGTCAGCGCACCCACTGGGTGTAGTCCCCGAGTTCTAAGTCGGCTGCTGAGTAGGCGGCTTGGAACTTCTTTGAAGACTTTGTTTTAACGGCTTGCTCTTGCTTGCTTCTTCATCCTGTTTGCAGGATTATCACAACCTCCACGCCGCTACCTTTAACTCCCAAGTCCGGGAGGTGAACCAAAAGGTCGCCGACCTGTCGGAGAGCCGGCGTGAGTATCTTTGTCCTTCTATCTCATGTGGGGGCGCGTCAGCGCACCCACTGGGTGTAGTCCCCGAGATTCGGGCCGACTACCAAGCAGTCGGGTCAGATCTTTCTTGCCGACTTCTTTCTTAATTTTTCTTTCCATATTGGTAGGAGCCAACGCCGACTTAAGGCAGCAGCTGGGTGTGGCCCAGACCGCCCTTCGCACCAAGGAGGGTGAGTTCAGCGCCTTGGCTCAGGAGTGTGACTGCCTGGTCAAGAAACTGGCCGACTAGGAGGAAAGCCATAAGGTGGCCCTGAAGGCGGCGCAGGACAACGAGGCCGCCCTCAAAGCTGAATACGTAACCGAGGCGGCAAGCTGGGCCGAGGCAAGGCAAGCTCTGAGCGAAGGCTACGGCCGAGTCGAGGATTTGGTTGACGGTAGGCCGCCTTCTTCTTCACTCTTTGCTTGTCCTTGTAAGCCAGTTTATCTCCTGACTTGCTCTGTTTCTTTCTTCTTTGCGAAGAGTACTTTCCTGGCTACTCCGTCACTGCCAACCAAGCAATCAAAGCTCACCGTGAGGCCCGGCGGCAGGATGGGGTTGAGATCGCACCGGATGCCAACCGGTCACTTGAGGAGCAGCTTCTGGTGATCCAAGCCCGCCTCTAGCCGGCCTACCGCATGCTCCGCCGGCTTTAGCGTGCCGAAGCACAGGTGTTGGCTGCCCTTTGGCCTGGCGAAGTAATTCCTCGCACCCCCAGCCGTACTGCCGACTGGCTGGAGGTGGCTGTCGGCCGTCTCAAGACCTGGAAGGCTTCAGCAACTTGGTCCGGTTCCCGACAGGCGCTGGAGTTCGTCCGGGCTTGGTACCCTGGGCTGAACTTGGACCAGCTGCGCACCTGGCGGCAGGAGGCTGACGAGGAGCTGGAGGCGGTGCGGCCGGCTATCATCCAGCGTGCCTCGGCAATCGCCGACTTCACCGACACCAGCGCCTTTGCTCCTGAGGTGAACGAGGACGGCGTCGCGCAACCGGAGGAAAGGTTCAGGCTGAACCCGGCTGACGGTGAAGACTCGGCGGAGGAGATTGACTCCAGTGACAAGGGCGAAGAGGAGGAGGAGGAAGACGGCGAAGACGTTGTGCCGAATGTCGAAGCAGCCGACCAGCCTCAGCCTGACCGTGCCTCCAGCAACGAGGCGCACGCGAATGCTCTGCCTGCCACTGGCGACGACCAGGCCGAGACTCGCCAGCCGGCCACTCCTCCAGCCAACACCGCCGCCTCCACCAATCTTCCTGACGCTCTGGGCGCTCCCTTGGCTTGATTCGATGTTTTTGCTTTCTGTTTGTCACTCTTTGAACAGATTTGTTATCTTTGCGCAATTCCACCCACTGGGGGTGTATTCAAACTTCGTTGAATGCCGACCTCTCGAAGGCCTTTGGTGTAAATATTATTATGCATGTGTTTGGCTTCCATTCCTACCCGCCCTTAATATTTCGGCTTTTTTCCTTTGCTGCCTTCCCTTGGTTGCCGCCTTCCCAGTTGGACAGCTGCTCTGCAGCCTGTGGCCGTGTAAGGAGTTCGGCCGTCTGGGAAGGCAAGTACTCAAGCTCTTTTAGATTGCAGCAGAGTAGGAAGGGAAGCCGGCCAGCCAGCTGCTTCGACAGCCGGCTGGCGAGAGGGGAGCCGGCTTGTGTTATATAGGTTCGTTAGTCCTTAGCCGTTTTTCATGTGGGCATCCTTTCCGCCTTTGGCTCTTGCCAGTCGGACATCCGATTCTTTGAGCTATGACTTTCGCAAGAGAGGGCTTGGGTGCCGGCACATTACTTGTCTGACTGCAGGTAGAACTTGGACATAACTCAAGGCGGCAAGTCCCCGGGCCGACTAGTCGAACCCGGTGCCAGATGAAGAAAATGAATGTAGTGGCGTAACCATGGGTATGATACCCGGCATACATAGATAAAATAGGGTAGTCCTCGAGAGCTCCTCGGGGAGCCCGTTGTCTCATACTTAATACAAAAGGTAGCGTGATACATAGTGCATTTCAACTGTAAAATCTTCGGAGAAGATTGGCATTCCATGGACACTCCAACTCCTTGCCGGAGTCGTCTCTCTTGCATGCCTTCGGCTTCTGCCCGTCGATTAGGTAGTAGGACTCGTTTCCCAAAGCCCAGCTGATGAATAAGGGGCCTTCCCAAGGAGCTGAGAGCTTGCGCTGGCCGGCTGTTCGCTGTATCAGCCGGAGCACAAGGTCTTCCTCTTGGAAAGCTTTTGGCTTGACCCTCCGACTATGGTAACGGCGCAGACCTTGCTGGTAGATGGCGGACCGGCTGAGGGCTAACAGCCGGCATTCTTCCAACAAGTCGACGCCGTCTTCTTGTGCTTTCTTGGCCTCCGCCTCCGTGTACATGGTGACCCGAGGTGAGTCGAACTCGATGTCATTTGGGATGACAGCCTCGGCACCATATACAAGGAAGAAGGGGGTGAAGCCGGTTGACTTGTTTGGGGTAGTGCGCAGACTCCAGAGGGTGGTTGGCAGCTCGTCGAGCCAGCAGCCGGCCGAATGCTCCAGTGGCACAACCAGTCGGGGCTTGATGCCGGAGAGGATGAGGCCGTTTGCTCGCTCGACCTGGCCATTTGACTGCGGGTGGGCAACGGACACTAAGTCCAGTCGGATGCCCTGTGTCGTGCAGAAATGTGCCAGTGCTCCCTTGGCAAAATTTGTGCCATTGTTAGTGATGATGCTGTGTGGTACTCCATACCGGGTTGTAATGTCTCCAATGAATGTCATGGCAGTCGGCCCATTTAGTTTCTTGATTGGCTTTGCTTCAATCTATTTGGTAAATTTGTCCACGGCGACAAGCAGATGTGTCATGCCACCGCACGCCGTCTTGAATGGGTCGACCATGTCCAGCCCCCAGACGGTAAAAGGCCAAGTGATGGGGATGGTCTTGAGTGCAGAAGCCGGCAGGTGTTGCTTGGAGCCGAAGACTTGGCACCCTTTGTACTGTTTGACTAGTTCCTTGGCATCCTCCAAAGCAGCCGGCCAGAAAAATCCATGGTGGAAGGCCTTGGCGACGAGCGCCCTGGAGGAGGCGTGGTGGCCGCATTCTCCTTGGTGGATGTCTTCGAGGATTGTTATGCCTTTTGCTGGCTCGACGCAGCGCTGGAAGACTCCGGTAGCAGTGCACCGAACTAGCTCTCTGATCATTATTGTGTAAGCTCCGGCTCGGCGTTGGACTTGTCTTGCCGAGATCTCGTCAGTCGGCAGCTCTCCCTTTATCAGAAAATGGAAGATGGGCTGAGACCACGATGGAGCTGTGACTTCTTCGATTGCCAAAACGGCTACTGCAACCAGGGTGGGCGGGATGGGTTGTGAGGAGTTGGAGTCGGCCTCCGCCTGTTGTGTTGCTGTAGTCCCCGGGCCGGGTTCGACTATGGCAGTCCCCTAGCCGGCTGCCGAAGTCCCTGGGCCGCCTGCTTGGTCCCCGAAGTCGGATCCGACTGCGTCGGGGTCAGGCGGCACGAAGATGGAACTGGATTCCGGCGACGACTTGATAGATGGCTTGAGGAGGCATTGGAGGGCAACGCCGGTTGGTATAGCTTGCCGGGTGGAGCCTATTCGTGCCAGGGCATCTGCTTGTTCGTTGTCGGCCCGTGGCACATGAAGGAACTCGCACCCCTCGAAGTATCCGCTGATCTGCTGAACGAGGAAATGGTAGCTTGCCATGTTTGCATCCTTGGCGTCCTAGTCGCCAGATGACTGCTGAACCACCAAGTCCGAGTCGCCATAACACAGGATCCGGCGGATGCCGAGTTCCTTGGCTAGCCGGAGCCCGTGTATGAGCGCCTCGTACTCGGCCACATTGTTGGAGGCGGCAAAGTGGATTTGTAATGTGTATCTGAGTTTGTCACCCTTGGGAGAGGTGAGGACGATGCCAGCTCCCAAGCCGGTGCGCATCTTGGATCCATCAAAATGCATCCACCAATGAGTGGAGTTGGGGGCTGGTGGCAGGTACTGGGTCTCGGCCCAGTCGACAAGGAAGTCGGCCAATGCTTGGGACTTGATGGCGGTGCGGGGCTGATAGTAGATTGTGTAAGGAGCCAGCGCAATAGCCCATTTCGCCACTCGTCCAGATGCATCCCGGCTGCCTATGATCTCGGCAAGCGGGGCAGTGCATGCGACCGTGATGGGATGCTCTTGAAAGTAGGGCTTGAGTTTCTTGGAGGCAAAGTACACACCATAGCACATTTTCTGGTAGTGCGGGTAGTTCTGCTTTGAGGTGGACAATACTTCGCTCAAATAATATACTGGCCTCTGGACTAGCTGAGCTCGGCTTTCTTCTGGACGTTGGACCATAATGACTGTGCTGACCACCCGGCTGGTGGCGGCAATGTAGAGGAACATGGGCTCCTTCTCAGTTGGGGCCGCCAAGACAGGTGGTGTGGACAGCATCTTCTTCAGCTCGTGGAAAGCTTGGTCCGCCTGGTCATTCCACTCAAAGTGAGTGGACTTCTTCATGAGTCAGTAGAGGGGGAGCGCCTTTTCTCCGAGCCGGCTCATGAAGCGGTTCAAGGATGCCAGGCATCCGGTGAACTTTTGGACGTCTCGCGGCTTGGTAGGAATCTTCATTCTCTCTATGGCCTTGATCTTCACTGGGTTGCATTCGATGCCGGGTTCGGAGACCAGGAAGCCCAGAAGCTGGCCGGCTGGTACCCCGAACACGCACTTCTCCAGGTTGAGCTTGATCTGGAACCGGCGCAAATTCTCGAACGTCTCCTTGAGGTCTTCCAGCAGGATGCCTCGCTTTTCTGTCTTCACCACGACATCGTCTATGTAGACGTGGGCATTTCTGCCGAGTTGCTTGAGGAGGCATTTCTGCATGCAACGCTGAAAGGTGGCACCAGCATTTCTCAAGCCGAATGTCATGGTCAGGTAGCAGAAAGCTCCGAATGGTGTGATGAAGGCGGCCTTCAAGCGATCAGCTGGGTCCAACTTTATCTGGTGGTAGCTTGAATAAGCATCCAAAAAACTCAACAGCTCGCATCCGACTGTGGAGTCTATCACTTGGTCAATCCTTGGCAGGGCAAATGGATCTTTAGGGCAGGCTTTGTTGAGGCTGGTGTAGTCAATACACATGCGCCATTGCTTGTTTTTCTTCAACACTAAGACTGGCTTGGCCAGCCATTCGGAAAAGAACACTTCCATAATAAATATGGCTGCTAGGAGCCGGGCTATCTCTTTGCCGACAACTCTTCTCTTCTCTTCTGACAGGCGGCACAAGGCTGCCTGACCGGCTTGACATTAGGTCGGACGTGTAGCTTGTGCTCGGCGAAATCCGTCGGAACACTCGGGATGTCTTTGGGAGACCATGCAAAGATGTCCCGATTCTCATGGAGGAAATCGGCGAGCTCGCTTTCCTATTTGCTGTCAAGGCATGTGCCCATGACAGTGTACCTCTCCGGGTGCTCCGGGTCTAGGGGTATCTTCTTTGTCTCCTTGGCCGGCTGAAAAGAACCTTGAGCTTCACATTCTTTGGGGTCAGGAGACAGGGCCGGCTGCTTGCCAGCCAAGGCCACAACTCGATTCAGCATCTTCTTCTCTTCGGCGATCACGAGGGACTCGGCGAGCCGGCTGCTGTCTGCTGCGCACTCAGAAGACTTTTTATAGTCTCTGGCTATGGTGATAATGCCCTTGGAACTCGGCATCTTCATCTTGAGGTAGGCGTAGTGGGGCACAGCCATAAACTTGGCCAACGCTGGTCGGCCAAGCAATGCGTGGTACGGGCTCTCCAAATCCACTACCTCAAACCATAGTGCCCCTCGACGGAAATGATCTTTGCCCCCAAAGAGGACATCCATCTTGATCTTGCCGATTGGTGAGCAGGACAGGTCGGGTACGATGCCATGGAACACAGTCCGGCTTGGCATGAGTTGCTTCGGCTTGATATTGAGCTTCTCCATTGTATCTTGCTACAGTATGTTGATACTGCTCCTGCCATCTATCAGCACGCGGGATAAACGGGCGGCACGCCTTTCTGTCGCCAGGGTGGCATCCAAAACCAAGGCATAGGAGCCAGGAGACAGCATCACCTCTGGGTGGTCGTCCTGGCTCCAGCTGATGGGCCTCTCCGACCAGTGCATAAACTCGGGGTTACTGGAGGCAACCGCATTGACTTCTTGTTGCTGTCGGCGCCGGGTACGCCGATCTTCTGTCTAGCTGGTGAACATGATGTAGGCGGCTTGCTCATCGGGGAACTCGTCTTGGATAGCTCTGACTATTGGCCGAGCAGCTGACTGCTGCGGCGCAGGAGGCGGCTGGCCTGCAGGTGGAGGCGGCAACAGCCCCTCGCCCTTGGAGATTCAGGTAAGCCAATGGCACTTCCGAGTTGTGTGGTTGGACGGCTTTGCGCCGCTGTGGAACTTGCAGGGGGCGTCGAGAGTTTGCTCATAGGAGAAAGCTGGCTGCCAAGTCGGCCGTCCTTCGGGCTGGTCTTCTTCGACCGTAGCCACCTGCTGGCTTGTGGAAGGCGGCATAGGGGCCTTGCGTTTGTGGTCGCTTTGATACGGGCATCGGCTTGATTCTCCAGCCGACGTCTTGGGAGCCGGCGCCAGCACCTTTCCCAAGGCGTCTACCCGGAGCTCAGTCTTCATTTAAGAGTCGGCCGTGGCATACTTGTCCGCGATAATCAGTAGCTCGTCGAGGGTTGCCGGCTCGTCGCAGAGGAGTTGGTGCTTGAGGAGAGTGCCCTCGCGGCACCCGGCGGTGAAGTACTCTGTGGCCTGAACCTCGTGCACCCCTTCGCAGGAATTGCGGAGCTCAGCCCAACGCGTGAGGTAGTCGCGAGTCGATTCATTGGGCCCTTGTATGCACAAGGAGAGCTGTCGGGGCTTGGGAGCCCATTTGTAGGTGTTGGTGAAGTTGCGTATGAAGGCTTCGGTGAAGTCCAGCCAGCTGTTGATGCTGTAAGGCTTGAGGCTGTTGAGCCAGGTGCGCGCCGTGCCTTGGAGCATCAGGGGGACATATTTCACGGCAACACGTATATTGCCGTTTGCTATGCGAACGGTGGTGGAGTAGTCGATCAACCAATCTTCCGGCTTCACGGAGCCGTTGTAGTTGGGCGTGTCTCTTGGGAGCGAGAACCCTTTGGGAAAGGGCTCGTCGCAGATGCGGGGGCCGAAGCAAGGTGGGCCGACATCATCTTCTTCTTCCAGGGCCAGGGATCGTGCGAGGCGGTCGATCTGGTGGCGGGCATCATTCTCGCCGACTCCTTCGCGGCGACCGAGTCGGCCGCTGAGAGATGGATGCTCGACAGGCGGCGAGGTGTGATATCTTTCCCCGCGAGGCGGAGGAGGAGGCGGGTCGCCTCGTCGTTCCACACCTCGGGGACGGCCTTCAGCGTCGCGCTCGATGGTGATTCGAGTCCGGCTGCGGCTAGCAGCCGGCTCCTTCTCTTGTCTTGTGCGGGCGCCACCCGCAGTCGGCGTACGTGACGTCGCGTCGTGCTCTCGGCGAGGGGGCCTTCCAGCTCGCACGCCGGCTTCGTGCCACTCTGCGGCCACGTCGATCAGCTGTTGGATGCGTCTGGTCATGTAGGGGAGCTCGTCGGCCCCCAGTCCGTTTAGCTCGTCCACGATCGACTGGGCGGCGCATAGATTCTCAAGGGGCGTTGCGTAGACTGGGAGGTCCGCTCCCAGCATGCTGGTGATGGCCGCGCTGCTTTTCTTGACGACGCTGACTCGGCTTGGCCCTTCTAGAGGCGACGTGCCAAAGGCGGCGGTCGACTTCGCGCTGGTGGGCTTCTGTGAGACGTCTCATGGAGGCAATCCTCTGGCCCTCCGCAAGGAGGGCAAGGCGGCGTGCCTCCAGCGTCTCAGCGTCAGTGTCCGCCGGGATGGGGGCGGACAAATCATGCAGCATAGCCTGCAGGGCGTCGCGGGCGTTCTCGTCGGAGGTGACGCCATGGCTGATAACCAGCACTTCGGTGACGGTGCTACCGCCACTGTCGGCTCGAGGGAGAGGGCCGTCGAAGATGTTCATGTTGGTGGGGAAGGCATCGAGCGACGCCGTGTCGGAGTCGACAAGCATCGGGTCGGTGGAGCCGACCGACTCCAAGTCCGCGGTAGGATCGCCGGAGACGTGGAGTTGGTCGAGGAGGCTGATGAGGCGGTTCTCGGGGCAGCTTGTGCCTGCGTCGGACGTGGGCTCGTCAGAGATGCGAGTCTCACCAAGAAGGTCGGCGAGGCAGCTCGCCGCGCAGGCGTCATCGATGCTTTGCAGCCCATCGGGGCAAGCGCCATCGGGCGTGCCAGGCTGGCTACGCTCGCTGGGGAGGAAAAGGGTTCCCTTCCAGAGCAGGTCTCCGGACGACGGTGCACCTGGCCCCACAGTGGGCGCCAAATGTCAGGTGGTAGGTGCAACATATGCCAACGGATGGCTTATCATTGTCGGAGCCAGTAAGACATCGTCGGTGCCTGGAAACGAGATAAGGCGAAGACATGCACGCCGGCGGATCTTACCCAGGTTGGGGGCTCTCCGTGGAGATAATACCCCTACTCCTGCTTTGCGGGGTCTCCGCATGATCACTAGATCAATAAGAAGCTACAAGAGGCTCCTTGAGTTGTACGGTGGGAAGAAGAAGAAGGGCAAGGCTAGCTCTCTTCTCTCCCTATGGTGGTGTCTAAAACTCTATGAGATCAACCCTTTGCATGGGTGTCGCGGGGGGTTTATATAGGCCTACCCCCTGGGGGTACAATGGTAATCCGGCTGGTCATGGGTCCAGGCCGTCAGCGTCTGCGTCCGTCGGCTTCTCCGTCGGCTACTGGGGCCCGCCGACTGGTGGGTCCCGCCGACTACCGTCCCATTGGTCGACAGGCCGGCCCCACCGCTTGGGGGGTCTTGCCGTGGGCTGGTTACTGTTGCCTCGCCTCTGATGACGAGGGCTTTGTCGAGGTAAGCATGGCTACAGTGCTGCCGCCTTGCGGGCTCTCACTGTAGCCTTACCTCGTCTTTTCTACATAATGGTGCGCGCGCCCCGAGGAGGGGAGCTAGCCGGCTATAGGAAGCCGTCTCGGCCTCAGGCCGGCTGGGAGAGGTCAGGCCGCCTTCGGATGTCTCTCAGACCGAAGGGGCCCGCCGCCTGCAGGCTGTACTGGCGACCCGTCGTGGATGGCGTCATAGTCTGCATGGCAACAGTGCCTCGCCGGACAGGAGATGGCCGCCCTGTACGGCGTACTGTAGCCATGCGTGTTCCGGGATTTGGGGGTGGTAGGGGCCACTGTAGCCACGCCCAGTCCCGTCACCGTTATGGAGGGTGGACTTTTAGGGCGCGGCCCACGGTCGTCTGCCAGGGTCCGGCTTCTTGGAGTCAGTCCCTTAGGGGCCGGCTTCTTGGAGTCGGTCCTTCAGGGGTTGGCTTCTTGGAGTCGGCCCTATCGGGGCGTCCTCCAAAGGCTCTTTATGGCCGAGCCGCCTTCCGCCTGCCGGCCCATGTGATAGCCGGCCGGAAGAAGGCGGCCCCGTGTCTTGGTTGCTTCAGGGCTCGACCGGCCCATTGTTTTTTCTGAGGGCCAAAGGGAGCCAGTTAGGCTACCCGTGGTCATTTTCTCCGACATTTATCTTATCATACTATCTCTATTAGTTCTCACTTTCGCAAGTGGCCGTGAAGGGATTGACAACCCCTTTATTGCGTTGGTTGCGAATTCTTTGTTTGTTTGTGTAGGTGCGTGGGACTTTTGAGGAGCCTCCTACTAGATTGATACCTTGGTTCTCAAAAACTGAGGGAAATACTTATGCTACTTTGCTGCATCACCCTTTCCTCTCCAAGGAAAACCAACTCAAGCTCAAGACGTAGCAAGAAGGATTTCTGGCGCCGTTGCCGGGGAGGTCTTCGCTCAAGTCAAGACATACCAAGTACCCATCACAAACTCATCTCCCTCGCATTTACATTATTTGCCATTTGCCTCTCGTTTTCCTCTCCCCCACTTCACCTTTGTTGTTTTATTCGCCCTCTCTTTCCCAATCTCCTCCTCTCTTTCGCTTGCCTTTTCTGTTTGCTTGTGTGCTTGTTTGACCTTATGGCTTCGCCTAAGGGTTCTGACCACCTTCTCAGAAGGATGGAAGAGATTGAATCAAATATTAGAAGCTTTATGAATTTTCAATTTGAGCATAATAATTTCTTTAGAAAAGAGCTGAAGGAACAAAAAGGTTTTTTGGGGTTTATGAACAAAAAGCTTGATGATATGAATAAAGAATTTTATGGTGTTAATGCTCAAATTACCTGGCTTGAAAATGATATAGCCAATATTTCTGATAAGCAAGCCACCTTAGTCAATAAGATGGCCGCTCAACTAGAAAAGTTAGATGAAAATAATGATGAGGATCTTAAAGTTATTGATGCGTCTCCTATTAGATCTATTTTTTGCAATATGAATCTTGATGATTATGGGACTGATGATGAGTCAACTTTACCTAGAAGGCGTACCCAAAATTCGGAGTTTTTAGATCTTGATGCTAAATTTGGTAAAAGTGGGATTGGAAAGGTCATGACTTTAAATAGTATTGAACCCACTATCTCGGATTTCAAGGAATTTGATTATGATAATTTTCTTTAAAAGGTGGTATTTCCTTGTTGCAATTCGTTGTTAATTCTCCTCATGCTTATAGTCAAAATAAAGCTTTTACCAAACATATAATTGATGCCTTGTTGCAATCTTATGATGAAAAACTTAATTTGGAAGTTTCTATTCCTAGAAAACTTAATGATGAGTGGGAACCTACTATAAATATTGAAATTAAAAATCATGAGTGTTTTGCTTTGTGTGATTTCGGTGCTAGTGTTTCCACGATTCCGAGAACTTTATGTGATATTCTAGGTTTCCATGATCTTGATGATTGCTCTTTAATTTTGCATCTTGCGGATTCCACCATTAAAAAGCCAATGGGAAGGATCAATGATGTTCTCATTGTTGCAAATAGAAATTTGGTGCCCGTAGATTTTATCGTTCTTGATATAGATTGCAATCTTTCTTGCCCTATTATTCTTGGTAGACCTTTCCTTAGAACGATTGGCGCGATTATTGATATGAAGGAAGGGAATGTTAGATTCCAATTTCCATTAAAGAAAGGCATGGAGCACTTTCCAAGAAAGAAAGTCAAATTACCTTATGAATCTATCATGTGAGCTACATATGAATCGAGTGCCAAAGATGGCACTACTTAGATCTATCTTCGCTTTTATGCCTAGCTAGGAGCGTTAAACGATATCGCAAGTTGGGAGGCAACCCAATTTTCTTTGTGTTTTTTGTTTTTGTTCCTGTCTAGTAATAAGTTTTGCATCTACCTTCTGTTTAGATGTGTTTTTATTAGTGTTTGTGCCAAGTAGAACCTATAGGATAAACTATGATGATAGTTGATTTGATTTTGCTGAAAAACAGAAACTTTGCGCTCAGGAGAAAAAAATTCAATAAATCACATAAACGTGCTTTTGCATTGATTCTTTTTGATGCTGATCAATAAACAAATTTTCCAGTACGTCCTACTTTGGTAGGATTTTTAGAGTTCCAGAAGTTTGCGTTAGTTACAGATTTCTACAGACTATTCTGTTTTTGACAGATTCTGTTTTTCGTGTGCTGTTTGCTTATTTTGATGCATCTATGGCTAGTTAAATATTTTATACACCATAGAGAAGTTGGAACACAGTAGGTTTAACACCAAAATAAATAAAGAATGATTTCATTACAGTACGTTATGTGGTGGCTTTGTTTTCTTTCACTAACGGAGCTTATAAGATTTCCTGTTGAGTTTTGTGTTGTGAAGTTTTCATGTTTTGGGTAAAGCTTTTATGGATTATGGAATAAGGAGTGGCAAGAGCCTAAGCTTGGGGATGCCCAAGGCACCCCAAGATATTCAAGGATAGCCAAAATCCTAAGCTTGGGGATGCCCCGGGAAGGCATCCCCTCTTTCGTCTTCGTTCATTGGTAACTTTACTTGGAGCTATATTTTTATTCGCCACATGATATGTGTTTTGCTTGGAGCTTCGTGTATTATATTAGTCTTAGCTTTTTAGTTTACCACAATCATCCTTGCCGTACACACCTTTTGGGATAAGCCTACTTGATTAGAATGCACGTATGGTAAAAGTTGTGTGACAAATTTGTTGCATGAGGTGCTCTTCTGATTGTCTTCCTTATGAGTGGCAGTCGAGGACGAGCGATGGTCTTTTCCTACCAGTCTATCCCTCTTGGGGCATGCGTAGTAGTACTTTGCTTCAAGGGCTAAGTAGACTTTTGCAATAAGTATATGAGTTCTTTATGACTAATGTGAGTCCATGGATATACGCACACTCATCCTTCCACTTTGCTAGCCTTTCTTATTACCGCGCAACTTTCGCCGGTATTGAACTCATTATTTATCTTCCTCAAAACAGCCACCATACCTACCAATTATGGCAGTTCCATAGCCATTCCGAGATATATTGCCATGCAACTTTTCACCATTCCGTTTATTATGACACGTTTCATCATTGTCATATTGCTCTTTGCATGATCATGTAGTTGACATCGTATTTGTGGCAAGGCCACCTTCATAATTTTCATACATGTCGCTCTTGATTCATTGCATATCCTGGTACACCGCCGGAGGCATTCATATAGAGTCGTATATTGTTCTAGCTTTGAGTTGTAATTCTTGAGTTGTAAATCCATAAAAGTGTGATGATCTTCATTATTAGAGCATTGTCTCAGTGAGGAAAGGATGATGAAGACTATGATTCCCCCACAAGTCGGGATGAGACTTCGGACTTTACAAAAAGAAAAAAAGAGAGAAAAAAAAGAGAAAGGCCAAAAAAAGAAAAAAAGAAAGGCCAAAGAAAAAAAGAAAAGAAAGAAAAAAAAGAAAAAGAAGAAAAGAATAAAATGAGAGAAAAAGAGAGAAGGGACAATGCTACTATCTCTTTTTCCACACTTGTGCTTCAAACTAGCACCATGATCTTCATGATAGAAAGTCTCATATGTTGTCACTTTCATATACTAGTGGGAATTTTTCATTATAAAACTTGGCTTGTATATTCCAACGATGGGCTTCCTCAAAATGCCCTAGGTCTTCGTGAGCAAGCAAGTTGGATGCACACCCACTTAGTTTCTTTTCTTGAGCTTTCATATATTTATAGCTCTAGTGCATCCGTTGCATGGCAATCCCTACTCACTCACATTGATATCTATTGATGGGCATCTCCATAGCCCGTTGATACACCTAGTTGATGTGAGATTATCTTCTCCCCCTTTTTTGTCCTTACAACCACCACCATTTACCACTATAGTGCTATGTCCATGGCTTGCGCTCATGTATTGCGTAAGAGTTGAAAAAGCTGAAGCGCATTAAAAAGCATGAACAATTGCTCGGCTCGTCATCGGGGTTCTACATGATGGGAGTATTTTGTGTAATGAAAATGAAGCATGGCCTAACTATATGATTTTGTAGGGATAAGCTTTCTTTGGCTATGTTATTTTGATAGGACATGATTATTTGTTAGTATGCTTTGAAGCATTATTAGTTTTATGTTTTATAAGCTTTTATCTTGAATCATTTGGATCTAAACATTCATGCCACATTAAAGAAAATTACATTGAGAATTATTCTAGGTAGCATTCCACATCAAAAATTCTCTTTTTATCATTTACCTACTTGAGGACGAGAAGGAATTAAGCTTGGGGATGCTTGATACGTCTCCAACATATCTATAATTTTTGATTGTTCCATGCTATTATATTACCCCTTTTGGATGTTTATGGGCTTTATTTTACACATTTATAATATTTTTGGGACTAACCTACTAACCGGAGGCCCAACCCGTATTGTTGTTTTTTTGCCTATTTTAGTATTTCGAAGAAAAGGAATATCAAACGGGGTCCAAACGGAATCAAACCTTCGGAGGCGTGATTTTTGGAACGAACGTGATCCACAGGACTTGGAGTGCAAGTCAAGAAGGAGCCGAGGCGGCCACGAGATAGGAGGGCCCCTCCTCCCCCCCTATAGGGCGCGCCCCCCTGTCTCGTGGGCCCCTCGAGCGGCCACCGACGTACTTCTTCCTCCTATATAAGCCTACGTACCCCGAAAACATCCAGGGAGCACCCGAAACACAATTTCCACTGCCATAACCTTCTATATCCGCGAGATCCCATCTTGGAGCCTTCGCCAGCGTTCTGCCGGAGGGGGAATCGACCACGGAGGGCTTCTACATCAACACCATAGCCCTTCCGATGAGTTGTGAGTAGTTTACCTCAGACCTACGGGTCCATAGTTATTAGCTAGATGGCTTCTTCTCTCTTTTTGGATCTCAATACAATGTTCTCCCCCTCTCTTGTGGAGATCTATTCGATGTAATCTCTTTTTGTGGTGTGTTTGTCGAGATCCGATGAATTGTGGGTTTATGATCAAGTTTATCTATGAATAATATTTGAATCTTCTCTGAATTCTTTTATGTATGATTGAGTTAACTTTGCAAGTCTCTTCGAATTATCCGTTTGGTTTGGCCTACTAGATTGATCTTTCTTTCCATGGGAGAAGTGCTTAGCTTTGGGTTCAATCTTGCAGTGTCCTTACCCAGTGATAGAAAGGGCTGCAAGGCACGTATTGTATTGTTGCCATCGAGGATAAAAAGATGGGGTTTATATCATATTGCATGAGTTTATCCCTCTACATCATGTCATCTTGCTTAAGGCATTACTCGGTTCTTATGAACTTAATACTCTAGATGCAGGCAAGAGTCGGTCGATGTGTGGATTAATAGTAGTAGATGCAGGCAGGAGTCGGTCTACTTGTTGCGGACGTGATGCCTATATACATGATCATGCCTAGATAATCTCATAATTATTCGCTTTTCTATCAATTGCTCGACAGGAATTTGTTCACCCACCGTAATACTTATGCTATCTCGAGAGAAGCCTCTAGTGAAACCTATGGCCCCTAGGTCTATCTCTTATCATATTTTCTTCCAATCTACTTTTATTTGCATCTTTACTTTTTGCATCTATAATATAAAATACCAAAAATATATTTATCTTATCATACTATCTCTATTAGATCTCACTTTCGCAAGTGGCCATGAAGGGATTGACAACCCCTTTATTGTGTTGGTTGCGAGTTCTTGGTTTGTTTGTGTAGGTGCATGGGACTTTTGAGGAGCCTCCTACTGGATTGATACCTTGGTTCTCAAAAACTGAGGGAAATACTTACACTACTCTGCTGCATCACCCTTTCTTCTTCAAGGAAAACTAACGCAAGCTCAAGACGTAGCATCCTTCAAATCCAGATACATCTTGGTATTTCCTGGGTGAATTGAATACGGCGAATCATGCCTCCTGCAGAATCTACTTCCTGATCTCGGGGTCATTAGGCACATATACGCGGTCCTCAAACCATAAGGTATCATGCTCATCCTCACGAAATCCTTTAGCCTTCCCTTTGCTCATCCTTCCCTTTATCTCGTCAATCTCCTTGTCCGTCTTTTGGGCTTCTCTGATCTTACCCATCAAAGTAGACTGAATTTCCAATGCTGCCACATAGCCTCTCGGGACTATCTCCAAACATAGCTCGCGAAGATCCTCTTCTAACTCCTTGGGTAATTCTCCGGTCATGAGTGTATTGACATGACTCTTGCGGCTCAATGCATCGGCTACTACGTTAGCCTTTCCGGGATGATAGTGTAACCTCATATCATAATCCTTGATGAGCTCCAACCATCTCCTCTGCCTGAGATTTAACTCCTTCTGTGTGAAGATATACTTCAAACTATTGTGATCCGTGTACACCTCACAAAGGTTTCCGATGAGAAAATGTCTCCATGTCTTCAACGCATGCACTACGGCTGCTAACTCCAAATCGTGTGTAGCATAACTCACCTCATGGGGTTTAAGCTGGCGTGAGGCATATGAAACAACTCTTCTCTCCTGCATAAGCACCGCTCCAAGTCCTCGACGAGAAGCGTCACAATACACTTGATAATCCTTGTGTTGATCTGGAAGAATCAACACTGGGGCTGTAACCAAACGTTTCTTCAACTCCTGAAAACTGGCTTCACATTCCTCAGTCCATTTGAACTTGGTGTCCTTCTTCAACAACTCCGTCATGGGCTTTGCAATCTTATAGAAATTCTCAATGAACCTCTGGTAGTATCCTGCGGGTCCAAGAAAACTCCAGATCTCTCCAACTGACGTGGGTGCTTCCCAATTTATCACATTGACAACCTTGGTGGGGTCTACTGCTATTCCTTCTCTAGATATAACATGTCCGAGGAATCCAACTTCCTTCAACCAAAACTCACAATTGTTGAACTTGGCATATAACTGATGTTCTCTGAGCTTCCCAAGTACCAAACGCAAATGCTCCTTATGCTCCTCTTCATTCTTTGAGTAGACCAATATGTCATCAATGAACACCACGACGGACTTATCCAAAAAACTCCATAAACACCTTGTTCATCATGTTCATGAAATAGGCAGGTGCGTTAGTCAGAGGAAATGACATAACGGTATACTCATATCTGAAAGTATGAACCCTAAGCCTTGTTTCGAAGAATTGCAATACCGTTTTTGCTCACTTTTGTTACTTGGTACCTTGCTGTTTTTATATTTTCAGATTATAAAAACCCATATCTACCATCCATATTACATTTGTATCACCATCTCTTCGCCGAACTAGTGCACCTATACAATTTACCATTATATTGGGTGTGTTGGGGACACAAGAGACTCTTTGTTCTTTGGTTGCAGGGTTGTTTGAGCGAGACCATCTTCATCCCATGCCTCCCACGAATTGATAAACCCTAGGTCATCCACTTGAGGGAAAATTGCTACTATCCTACAAAACTCTACGCTTGGAGGCCCAACACGAGTCTACGGAAGTAGGTTGTGTAGTAGACAGCAAGCTCTTTTCTAGTGCCGTTGCCAGGGAGGTTAGTGCTTGAAGGTATATCTTTAGATCTTGCAATTGAATCTTTTAGTTTCTTGTTTTATAACTAGTTTAGTTCATAAAAGAAAACTACAAAAAATGGAATTGAGGTTGCCTCATATGCTTCATATTTTTAATGTATTTCATGAAAATAATGATTTCGATAATTGTGCCAAAGTGTTAGAAGAAGAATGCAATAAAATGTTTGACATACAATCTTTGGATGATGAGCATGATTGCAATGTTGTTAGTAAGAATTTTTTGAATATCCATGATGCTAATGATATGCAAAGCTACAAGCTTGGGGATGCTATGTTTGATGAAAATGATATTTTTAGTCCCCCAAGTTTTGACGAGAAAATTTATTTTGATGAAAGCATGCCTCCTATTTATGATGATTATATTGATGAAAGTGGGTTTGGAAGAGTGTCAACTTTAGGAAGTAATGATCCCTCTATTTTGGAGGGTGTTAATCCTATTATGATAATTATGAAGTGGTGTTACAAGGTTGTTTGAGAGACACCATCTTCATCCTACGCTTCCCATAGATTGATAAACCCTAGGTCATCCACTTGAGGAAAAATTTCTACTGTCCTACAAAACTCTGCGCTTGGAGGCCCAACATGAGTCTACAAGAAGAAGGTTGCGTATTATACATCAGCGTCATGTCATGTGTTGTATCCTTCATTGTACTATTTATATTCCTTCTATCAATGAAATGATATGCAAGCTTTGTGTATTCGTGAAAATAAAAAAAGAGTAGAGGATGGGCACCAGTGACAAAACGTGTGGGAATGGGTTAAGCGTTGTTTTCCATTTTTAGCTGCTCTCTGAAGTAATTTGGGTCTCTAATTGGCTATATCTAGATATTGTAGCTTTGTGAAATGTTGGATAGTAAGGTAGGGGATGAAGTCCTCTGTGGTAACCAGTTCCTAGTAGGATAGTGTTCTTTTAAAGCATCTCCACTCATTCGGCCCCCAAGGGACTCGAAATATCGCCACTGATAATCCCCAAGTACAAGGAATCGTCGTAGCAATTTCTAAAGGTGGAAGTGATAAGTATGGAGTGTTGAACCCACAAGGAGCTAAAGGTAAGATCAATATTCTCTCAAGTCCTATCTGCCACTGATACAACTCTACGTACACTGAATATTTGCTTCCAACTGGAAATGAGAAATAAAAATACGTTGTGGGTATGAAGAGGATAAATTTGCATGGTGTCGGAGAGCTAAAATGTAAAAGTAGGTGACGTTAACATAAAGTTAGAATATATTACTTAAGTATTATAAATAGCGAGTGTGGAATAATGATGGGTCGGTGTGCGGAATTTTCCTAGGCAATTGTTAACAAGATCGGTAGTCATAATTGCAATTTCATATGAGGGAGAGGCAGAAGCTAACATACTTTCTCTACTTAGATCATATGCACTTATGATTGGATATCTAGCAAGCATCCGCAACTACTAAAGATCATTAAGGTAAAACCCAACCATAGCATTAACATATCAAGTCCCCTTTATCCCATACGCAACAACCCCTTACTCGGGTTTAAGCTTCTGTCACTCTAGCAACCCACTATAAGAGAATCATGAACGTGTTGCAACACCCTATAGCGGGAATCCTTCACGTGTGCGCGGCACGGAAGGCACCATAGGACAACACCAAAATAAAACATAAAACTCAAACCAATCTAGATAATCAAACAACCCAAAGGACAAAAAAATCTACTTGAAATATCATAGGATGGCAACACATCATTGGATCATAATATGTGTCATAAAGCACCATGTTCAAGTAGGTGATTATAGGGGGGGTGCGGGAGAGTGGACCCCACAAAAGAGATGAGGATGGTGATGTTGATAAAGACGATCACTGAGGCGATGATTCCCCTCCCGATGGCACTCCGGCGCCATCGAGAGAGAGGTGGAGAGGTTCTTCCCCCTTGTGATTCCTCCTCCATGGCCTCCCCCCTGGATGGCGAGTGTAAGTCCATCTAGTGCCACCCCTAGATGGTTTTGGAGTATTGACGACAAACATTGTTGAGGGACTAATGTGTTTATGAGAATTGCAGGATAGCACAGGTAGTAGTCTGTCATTGATTCGGTTTACCTACCAAAGATGACCCCTAATAATGTATGAAGACATTGATGACAATGGTGGTTCGTGTAGACATTCACTTTGAAGATAATGATGATAAAGACATTCACTTGAAGACTATGGAGTGCGAAGACATAGTTTCTTTCGTAGTTTCCTTGTGTTCTTTCCTGAGTCATAGGAACCACCGTATTGTTAAGTGGGGTCCAAGTGAACAAACTCAGTTGACTGAAGTGATGCTCAACCAAATCCTATGTCTTTGAGCGAAGACAATGAGAGCAAATCTTATCCAGAGCTGGATGAGTCAGCATTGCTTGTAGCCCAAGCCAAGTGCCGCGTGTGTTTGAAATCCTGCCATTGGACACATGTCGGTTCCTTAGTAACCCAGGGTCATTTTGGACATATCAGGTCAGGTTTCCACTTGGCTATAAATAGCCCACCCCCTACACCATAAATTGGTGGTTGCGCAGAGTTAGTGCATGGCTTTTGTCGTTTGAGAGAAACCCACCTCCGAAGCCTTTGAGAGAGAGATCCTTGCGAGGATTGTCGGTGTCAAAACCGGCGGATCTCGGGTAGGGGGTCCCGAACTGTGCGTCTAAGAATAATGGTAACAGGAGGCGGGGGACACAATGTTTACCCTGGTTCGGGCCCTCTCTATGGAGGTAATACCCTACTTCCTTCTTGATTTATCTTGATGAATATGAGTATTACAAGAGTTGATCTACCACGAGATCGTAATAGCTAAACCCTAGAAGTCTAGCCTATGAGATTATGATTGTTGTTGTCCTACGGACTAAACCCTCCGATTTATATAGACATCGGATGGGGCTACGATTACACAAAGTCGGTTACAAAGAAAAGGAATCTACACATCCGAGTCGCCAAGCTTGCCTTCCATGCAAAGGAGAGTCCCATCCGGACATGGGAAGAAGTATTCTATCTTGTATCTTCATAGCCCAACAGTCCGGCCCATGTTTATAGTCCGGCTGTCCGAGGACCCCTTAATCCGGGACTCCCTCAGTAGCCCCTAAACCAGGCTTCAATGACGATGAGTCAGGTGCGCAGATTGTCTTCGGCATTGCAAGGCGAGTTCCTTCTCCGAATACTTCAAAGTAGATTTCGAACACAAGAATCGTGTCCGGCTCTGCAAAACAAGTTCCACACACAACCGTAGAGAGTACAATATTTTCACGAGTTCAATCCGCTGACAATTTTGGTAGCACGACATTAAGTCATCACCCGGCCATTATTTCGAATCGTTTTCTAGCTTGCCACCTCTTGTTTTGGGAGGCGGTTTTTATTGGCACGTCTTGTCAAAGCAGAGATCGTGTCCCCTTATTGCGGGATTTTCATCAATACGGGCGTGGGTAACCCAACCGTTTTGTTGGCATGATTCCTTGGGTATAGGCATGTTTTAAGGCCGTGGAGGGGACGTTTGATATTTATCGCCTTTATAACGGGGCTAAGACCTGTCCTTTTCTTTCCACGCCAATCCTTTCCTCTACCTCCCACCTCAAGTTCTAATACTCAAGGGTCAATCCAGTCACTTCAAGCTTCCAGCCATGTCCGGACCCAGCCTTCAAGGCTGGTGGATGGCTTCCTCTGTTACAGAGGAGGATATCTCGAAGCTCAGGGAGGCAAGATACTTGACTGCGGAAATCCTCCACAGGCTTCCTGCCCAAGGGCAGGTTATTCCTACTCCCAGATCCAATGTGTGGGTCGTGTTTATCTCTCACTTCCTCCGAGGGCTTGGGTTTGCTCTCCATCCCTTTGTTCGAGGGCTCATGTTTTATTACGGGCTAGATTTCCACGAAATAGCTCCATATTCTTTCCTTCACATCTCGGCTTTTATCATCACGTGCGACACTTTCCTTCGTATTTCCCCACACTTTGGCTTATGGCTTAAGACCTTCAATGTGAAACCAAAGATAATCGACGGGAAACACACAGAGTGCGGAGGCGCTTCAATAAACAAGCTTATCAATTCTCCTTGGCCAAAGGGCTCCTTCGCAGAATCTACTGACCTATGGCAATGGGAGTGGTTTTACATCACTGAACCCCGCGGTAAAAAGTGGGCAGCCACACCTGTGTTTCGGTCTGGCCCTCCGCTACAGCTTGCATCGCGGATTAACAAAGGGTTGGACTGGGGATCTATTGATGAAGTGCGGACGCTTCAAAGTCGCATTCGGAGCCTCATTGAGAAGGACACCGGACTTATCAATGTAATCCAAGTAATGCTAGTCCACCAGATCCTACCCTGTCAGCGGCGCCCTCTCTGCATGTGGGAGTTCAATCTGGAAGGTCCATGGACTCTTCAGCACCTCTCTGGCACAATGCTCAGAGAGATGTGGAAATTGTTCTTCGGCGCACGAAGACAGTGGCCGGGTACTACAGAAGACATTGGTCTTGACTGCAACCATCTAGATACTCCGGTAAACACTTAACTCCCGAACACAGTTTTGTTAGATTCCTCATAACAATGTACTGATAAAACTTTACTCGATCAGGGCTTGTTAAAGAAGGCAGAGAGAATTAGGTGTTCGGCTCCACTTCCCGAAGACCCTGCCGATCCCGTGTTAACAAGCATGCTGGCTCCAGCACCATATCAAGTGTTGGCGGGAGAAGATAAGGAGGAGAGCGAAGAGGCCCAAGGTGGCCTTCATTCTAGAGGCACACTAGGCCATTTGTCCGGGGAGATCGGAACTTCCACTTCCAAAGGCGGAAGGGAAGGGCAAGCTGACATCCCTTCTCCTCGTGGGAAGAAGCGGACCGCCTTCAAAGACTTGAAGAGAGAAGCTTCTAAGCGGGGGAAGATATCCCAGTCAGGGGGTGATGCTGACACGCAGTCACTCCATGAAGATAGGCCTTTAGCCAAATCATAAGTGAACCAGGGTGTTTTTGAACATATCCCGTTCTTTCCTGGCTGTGAGGGTAACATTTTTAAATGCATGTTTGTTGTCTGGTACGTAGCCCTCCTCAATAGTCCTCCTCTTCGGGGGATCTTCTTCCAGAGATGATGGAGAGCGAGACGCCTCCACAAAACTCTCTGCCTGATAAGGCAGACGATGCCGAGGTGCCATCCCGGAGGATCTTTCCCGATCAACAAGTGGCAAGGGGTAGTGAAGACCGGGACCGAAGGTAATACTTCGGCCGCCCAGGGTCCGGGTTGTGCGGCCCCTCCAGGGAACAACGAGAGTCCTGGACTATCAAATGTCCGAGGGACGACGCAACCTGTTCTGGATCCGGAGGCGCCAGTTACATTGATGGACATGTTGCAACATGCGTCCGTCCTAGAGGAACATCGTACCTTGATGGGTACGGTGGTTGAAAGAATTTGGTCCGTGAAAAGTGGATTGAATGAAGCATTTACGAGCCTACTAAGAGGTTTCAAGGTACGTAGTGTAATTTCATTTATGTTATAGGTGCAAATTGTACCTGTGTATAGATAGTATCCCCTGAGACTCTGATTGATATCCAAAGGGAGGCGATCAGAGGATCAAAAATATATGCCCAGGAAATGATCTGGCTAATTGAAACATAGGTTGTTACATCCATGGCAACTGCCCAAGCTACAGAGGTAGCACATCTGAAGCAGAAAGTTGATGTAGCGGATTATGACATCATGCTTATTAATAGGCGGCTCAACGAGGCGCAAGGTATGCCTTCGGGGCAATCAGTACATGCTAATATTATAAAATGAGTGTGACACTGAGAATTTGTATATGCATAACTGCAAATAGTGCCGCCGCAGTTGAGACCCTTCGGGCAGAACTTGCCCGGGCCAAGGAGCAAGCCAGGATGAGTAATACGGCTGCCGAAAAGGTAGCCACTGAATTAAAGTCCGAGCGGACTGCTCGGCGTCAGTGCGAGGAGAGAATATCTACTATAGCACTTGAGCTGAAGGATGCCACTAGCCGATGCCAAGTTCTTGAGAAAGATAACAAAGCCAAAGCGGCCAATCTTGACAAGGCCTTACAAGAGGCGAAGGAAGCCCGATCTGAGTCTAGAGCAGCTCGTGAGGAGATCCGACAAGCTGGGGAGATCATGGCTAGTAAGCCCTTTTTATTGCAAACTAACTTTGGCAATCCGAAGTATGATCCACTTAATCAATTATGAAGTTCTCCCGACTCCTTTATGGACCTGCCGAAGAGTGTTGCCGATGTGAATCAGTTCTTCCATACGCAAGAAGGACATCCGACGGTAAAGCTATTTTGGTCGCTATTTGACACGCCAAAGCATCCATTGTTGAACGAACAGATGGCCCAGTGGGCCGAGCTCCATAAGATGTCCGGAACTGCCATGAAGGACGTCATAGCCCGGCTGTGGCCAACTGAGCCCATTCCGAATAGTTATTTCGGTTTGGTGCGGCAACTTGTTAATGCGGTGCTGCATATCGACGCTGTTAAGCGGTCAACATGCATAGAAGGTGCACGAATGGCCCTTGCCCGTGTCAAGACGTATTGGGCGAAGATGAAGGCCGCCGATATTGCAGCGCGGAGTCCACCCGAAGGCAAGGACCCTAACACGCCAGAACATTAATTTGAAGATGTCCTAGAAGGTGCCCGCTTGATAGAGGGTCAGTGCTCGAAAGATGTTATGTTCGAGTGAAGTGTACTGAAATTGTAAAAACAATGATATGTTTTAAGGCTATGTTTTTATACTTTTTCCCGAAAAGTTTTGGTGCCTCCTGTGCGGCCGTTTTTATATATGTATAATCTGAAAGTTTGCCAGTAGTCGGCTTCAGCCCCCTCGCGTATAACACGGGGGTGTTCGGAAAAGCACTTGATCACACTTGACCCAAGGTATTGGTCCATTAAGGAGGTGTTAGTGCAGCGAACCAGGCAATCGGACTATAGGCTTTAACACTTTCACTTAGCCATAGGAGTTTGACGGCGGGTCTATGATATAGCCCCTGGTAAGTTCGTGTTTATCCGAATACGGCGCATTTACATACGTGACCAGAATAGTGGTCCTTCGTTTAATACGAAGGGATCGCGAAGATTCCGATGCGTCATCGAGTGGTTGACCAGCTCTTGCCGCATCATAACAGTCAGTTTTCGTCTTTCTCTACTGAGTTGCTCATCCAGATGAACCAGGACACAATCGCAGTACTTCTCCCTTTACTACCCTAGCCGATATAGCGGAACGTAAGGTAGTAAGCACAGGAGACGGGCAACCCAACTATTGACCAAAGACATGATTCCGAGCTGATGCATATAAGGCCAAACTCGCGACGCCGAACACTCCCTACAAGTGTTCAAACTTTTCAATATATACCGGGATGAATACAGCCCCTGGTGATAGACCCTAGTATCAAGGCACGTGTGGCAATCCGACGTGAGGAAAGAGCGCAGGTGGTGAAAGCATAAATCTCAAAACACAATACAAACCAAGCTGCTTCTATAAAATCCACTTTAGTACGGTGAGACGTATATTTACAGGTAATGCCGATATCTTTCTTGGACATTTTACATGCCAGGAAAGTATAAAACAAAGAGAGATAAAAACAGTTTACTCAGGATCTTAATCTAAAAAAGAAACCTTAATGCGGGGCCCTGCTACACGTCTGTGCCTTTTTCTCCGTTGTGAGGTGTCCTTAAAGGGTATAGTGTGATGGCCATCTGTAAAAAGGAGAAAAAACAGGTAAAAGAATCTGGTGTGGGCGTAAGCAAAGCTGGTTCGTTTAATGAACCGTGAAGTATAACTTCTCGAGTCCGGATAGGGTCAAGCCGACCAATGGACTTTTTGTGTGCAGTGTGCCCCCGTCGCCACCCAAGGAGTTTTGAGTGTATACTTGTGTATACGTGGCACGTGTGCTATCTCCTTATGGGGCAGTAGATGGGGGTGTAGCTGCTAATCGAGCTCGGGTTTTATCTGAGCTTCCCTGCTGAGATGTGCGCCGGATATGTTTAGCTGTGTCCGCGGTCTTAAAGACCGATGAGTTGCTCGGCTTGAATAGGCCGTTTTGTGCTTCGACTGCTAGAGCAGCCGTGTATTCTTCTGTACGAAGAGAGCACTCCATATTTCTACTAATCGTGATGACGCCATGTGGTCCAGGCATTTTGAGTTTTAGATAAGCATAATGCGGGACTACATTAGAATGGGTGAAGGCCGTTCTTCCGAGTAGTGCATGATAGCCACTTCGGAACGGAGCTATGTCGAATATTAGCTCTTCGCTTTGAAAGTTATCAGGAGAGCCGAATACGACTTCCAATGTTAAAGAGGCCGTGCAGCGGGCTTCTACACCCGGTATGACTCCTTTAAAGGTAGTGCTGCTTGGGTTGATTCTTGACGGGTCCATCCCCATCTTGCGGACAGTGTCCTGATATATCAGATTGAGACTATTGCCGCCGTCCATAAGGACTCGAGTGAGGTGGTATCCGTCGATTATTGGGCCAAGCACTAAGGCAGTCGAACCCCCATGATAGATACTAGTCAGATGATCCCTGCGATCAAAGGTGATCGGACAGGCCGACATAGGTTGAACTTGGGGGCGATGGTCTCGACAGCATAGACATCTCAGAGTGCGTGTTTGCGCTCCCTCTTTGGGATATGAGTGACATAGATCATGTTCACTGTTTTGATCTCCGGTGGAAATTTCTTCTGTCCCCCCGTGTTCGACCCGCGAGATTCGTCCTTGTCTTCGCTCTGAGGTCCCTTCCCTTTGTGTTCGGCATTGAGTTTGCCAGCCTGCTTGAAAACCCAACATTCTCTGTTGGTATGATTTGCTGGTTTATCAGGAGTGTTGTGGATCTGGCAGGGCCTGTCTAGGATTTTATCCAGGCTGGAAGGATCGTCTTTGTTGCCTTTGAATGGCTTCTTCCGTTGACCGGGTCTGGAGCCCCTGAATCCGGTGTTTACCGATGTATTGTCTGAGCTTTCTTCATTGCTCTGACGTATGTTTTTATTGCGTCGTGGTTTTCCATTGCCATCCTTGACTTTAGATGTGCAGGGGTCACTAGTGCTGCTACGGGCTAACCAGTTGTCCTCGCCCACGCAAAAGTAGGTCATTAGTGTAGTTAAGGCTTCCATTGTCCTTGGCTTTTCCTGGCCAAGGTGCCTGGCTAGCCATTCGTCCCAGACACTGTGTTTGAAGGTCGCTAAGGCTTCGGCGTCCGGGCAGTCGACGATTTGGTTCTTCTTAGTGAGAAACCGGTTCCAAAGCTTATGGGTTGATTCTCTAGGTTGTTGGATTATGTGACTTAGATCGTCTGCATCCAGGGGCCGGACATAGGTCCCTTGGAAATTGTCCCGAAAAGCGTCCTCAAGCTCTTCCCAGCTTCCGATGGAATTTTCAAGGAGGCTTTTTAGCCAGAGCCGAGCTGGTCCTTTTAGCTTGAGGGGTAAGTATTTGATGGCGTGGAGATCATCTCTGCGAGCCATGCGGATGTGAAGAATAAAGTCTTCTATCCAAACCGCAGGGTCCGTTGTTCCATCATATGCCTCGAGTTTACGGATTTGAACCTTTCTAGAAAATTGTGTTCCAGCACCTCATCGGTGAAGCACAGGGGGTGTGCGGCACCCCTGTATTTGGCTGTGGCGTGGCGTGGGCCCGACTGTTGTAGTGTTCAGTGTTGGTTCTGCACTGGTAAATGACCGACATATTTGGTTTGATAATCGTGATCCTGTATAGGAGCACGTTCCTTGGATCCATAGATGGACCTGGTTTTGCCAGCCTTTTTGTCGAGGTCTTCCCATAAATCATGTGTCTGGTCTTGAGTTGCAACCTCCCTTCCTTTATGGGGAGGGGGTGCAGGTTTGTGTGTGGCATTGCTGGTCGCTCTGTCTCGACCACGAGGTGGTCGGTCTGGCTTGTCAACCATGTTGTTTTTCGGCGGTGGTCTCAATAGCCTCATCGTCGAATTCGGGTAGCAGCTTACGCTTAGGATAGCTCTTTGTTTGGTGATTTCCGCCGTATTTCTCCTCAGTGTCTAGCACTTCGTTCCATGTGTCATTGAGCGTATCTTTTGCGTCTTTAAGCCGCTGCTTCTTCTTTTTCAGGCTCCTTGCAGTAGCGATAAGCCTTTGATGGAGGCGTTCTTGTTCTAATGGTTCTTATGGCACGACGAATTCGTCGTCGCCTAGACTGATCTCCTCTTCGGAGACAGGCTGATAGTTGCTATCTTCGGTATCGCTCTGGTCAGATGACATCCCAAGACTATTGTTGCCGTCCTCTCACACGTTCTGCTCCAACCTAGGTCTGCAGGGTCCTCGGCTTGGTCCGGATTATCATCATCGTCCGTGACAATGTTGTTGTTTTTACTAGGGTGTGGCTTAGAGCGGCGCCGCTGATGCCAGCGCTTTGGCTGTACCTCAGGAGGTTTATCCTCGACTGGATTTTCATTGTCGCCGTTGTTTTCTTTGGGTGTATCCACCATGTATATGTCGTACAAGGAGGTGGCTGTCCAAGGCCCTGTATGCAGCGGTTCCTGCTCCTCTCCGGCATCATCGTCCATACCGTCAATGTCTTCGGAGTCGTAATCAAGCATGTCGGTTAAGTCGTCGACGGTGGCTATAAAGTGGGTGGTGGGTGGGAAACAAAGTTTTTCGTCGTCCGCTTCCCATTCGAGCCGGACATAGTTCGGCCGAGAGATCCCCGACAATGAGAGGGATTTCAATGAGTTTAACACGTCGCCTAGAGGTTAGTGCTGGACGATGTCCGCGGAGCTGAACTCCAAGATTAGCGCCCAATCCAGTTCGATGGACGCGGATGCATGCGGTCCGGAACGTATGGCCGGAGACGAGTCCGAGGTTCCGGTGACACAAGCCCAGCTCGATGTTGGGTCTGTGTGCGGCTTGAGCGCCACTGAGTCTGCGAATTCCGTGGCGGGGTTGAGCTTCCCATCTTCGGACAAGGCGATCTGCTTCGGATCTAAGGCCGGAGCGGTTACGGGTGCTATCTCCTGAGCGCAGCCAGATGACAGATTTAGGTCATGTTCATCGCGATGGCAGGGGACAACTGTCACGGGCTCGAATCTGTCGAAAATCAAGTCTCCGCGGATATCGGCCACAAAGTTCAGGCTTCTAAATATGACCTGATGGCCAGGGGCGTAGCTGTCGATCTGCTCTAGATGGCCAAGCGAGTTGGCCCGCAGTGCGAAGCCACTGAATATGAAGATCTGTCTGGGGAGGAAAATCTCCCCCTGGAGTGCGTTATTGTAGATGATTGATGGAGCCATCAAGCCTTCTGGTGATGACGCAGCAGAACTCTCAATGTAAGCACCAATGTCGGTGTCAAAACTGGCGGATCTCGGGTAGGGGGTCCCGAACTGTGCGTGTAAGGCTAATGGTAACAGGAGGCGGGGGACACAATGTTTACCCAGGTTTGGGCCCTCTCTATGGAGGTAATACCCTACTTCCTGCTTGATTTATCTTGATGAATATGAATATTACAAGAGTTGATCTACAACGAGATCGTAATGGCTAAACCCTAGAAGTCTAGCCTATGAGATTATGATTGTTGTTGTCCTACGGACTAAACCCTATGGTTTATATAGACACCGGAGGGGGCTAGGGTTACACAAAGTCGGTTACAGAGAAAAGGAATCTACACATCCGAGTCGCTAAGCTTGCCTTCCACGCAAAGGAGAGTCCCATCCGGACACGGGAAGAAGTCTTCTATCTTGTATCTTCGTAGCCCAAGAGTCCGGCCCACGATTATAGTCCGGCTGTTCGAGGACCCCTTAATCCGGGACTTCCTCAAGGACAAAGCCCAAAACATCCAGAGCCAAAGAGTGTTAGGCATCACTAAAGTCTTTCTGTCCGCGTGATCTGAAGATTTGTTACACTTGAGGACTGTGCATCCTCCAGCCGGTTAGGCGTCACATTCTGAGGATCCAAGAGTCATTGTGGATTGCCCATGAACGAGATCTGGGAAGGTTTGGAAGTCTACCTTAAAGAATTACCTGAGTGATAGGGCGAGGACTAAATGTTCTCAGCTCTAGGGGAATAAGGTGAAGACACAGTCTTCTGAGTTCAATCTCATCATCCCTAACCAGACGTACAGTTGTCACAGCAACTAGAACTGGTATACCAAATCCTTATCTTCACCAAGCAACTTGTTCTATCCCCTACACTTCTTACTTTTCAGTTTTTCTTTGTGAAGTCATTGCTTGCCCGCCTGATCCATTCGACTTCACAGTTTGAAGACATATAACTGTTTGGCTTTGTATTGTGTTACATTCTGATCTTGTCTACCTAGCTGATGTTAGTCTTCGTGCTTTCACTGAACTGCTTGCTTGACTATTGGTTGTCTAGTGTAGTTTACATTCTGCTGCATATCATATAGGTTTAGATTACATATTTGTCTTCAAGGCCCTCATGTTTTGAAGACTTCCATAAAAATCGCCTATTCACCCCCCCAGTCGATAACTAGAATTTTCAATTGGTATCAGAGCTAGGTGCTCCCTTGTTCTGTGTGATTCGGTTTAACCACCTGGAGTTTTAAAAATGTCGACTGCAGGGATAATCAAGGTCTCTATTGCGTGCCCAATCTTCGATGGCACTGATTACCCCTACTGGAATAATAAGATGTGCATGCATCTTGAAGCCATTGACGTCGACCTCTAGTATGTTGTCAAGATAGGCGTTCCCAAGGTCGGTGAAGGTGTCAGCGCTGCCGATGTCAAGAGGTTCGCGCAACTTCACTCAACTGCCAAGAACATCATCTGTGGTCATCTGACCAAAGGGTAGTATGCCTGTGTGAGTGCACTGGAAACTTCGAAGGTAGTCTACAACTGGTTATCCAAGGTCAACGAGGGCGTCTCGACTCAGAGAGACTCAAGAATTGATGTTCTTCCCTATCTCTTCAACTGCTTCAAGAGGAGTGACAATGAGAATGTCCAACTCACGTCCGATTGCCTCATTGATATCACAAATGAGCTTTGTGCTCTTGGCGCTACTGAGATCACAAAGATGAGATCGTGGAGAAGCGTCTGTGATCACTTGACAGCTCATTTGACACCCTAACCCTGATGATACAAGAACGTCCTGACTTTAAAGATCTCGATCCGTCTGATATACTTGAGAGGCTCAACACACATGAGTTCTAGCTATCTAAGAAGCATGATATCTATGGCCACAACTATGGCCGATCTCGTGCCTTCACTACAAAAAAAAGACACATCCGTGACATTTTGGATCGAACAAAATTTTTTTCTGTCATACATATGACACTTCTATGACGATAATTGTGACAAAACCCGGTATCATCATAGATGTGGTGGGCTCCTACTTCTATGACAAAAAATCATGACGGAAAATGGGCTTTTCATCCTGGGCGGGCCGGAGACGCAGCTGCATGACATTCTTTGGGCCGTCCATGACGGAAAAACCATGGTAGAAGCGAGGGGGAGGAAAATTTCGGGGAACTGCCGGTTACGGTGGGAGGTCGGGGGCCGAGCGATGCACGTTTCTCTCGTACACGTACACGCGTGTGTGTGAGGCGTTGGCTCTAACTGAACCTGAGCGAGGCGTTGGGCTCTAACTGAACCCGAGCGATTGCACTACAGGCTATGCGTTACTGAACCCGAGCGATTGACTGATGGCTGTTAACTGAACCCGATGGAACGATTCCTTCGCTACTGCTGCTAACTGAAGCCGATCGATTGGATGAACAGTGAGCGTTGCGGGGGGAAGGGGGGTTGGATGAACAGTGAGCGGTGGCGTTGCCTCTGGATGAACAGGACCCCGTGGTGTGGAGGGCTGGATGAACAGTAGACAGTGGAGGGGTGGTTGAACAAGACCCCGTGGTGTAGAGGGCTGGATGAACAGTAGACGGTGGAGGGTTGGATGAACAGTAGATGGTGGAGGGGTGGTTGAACAGTAGCCGGTGGAGTATCGCGCGGTGGAGGCTGGATAAACAGGAGCCCGTGGAGGCTGGAGGAGGTCGACAGTAGCCCGTGGAGGCTGGAGGAGGTCGACGGTGGAGATGAACAATATCCCGTGGAGTCCCGTTTTGCAGTACGCCACACCCCTCCTGATGAATAGGACCCCCGTTTCAACCGTAGGAGGTCCGTTTCATCCATTTTGCGGTACGCCACACCCCTCCCAATCAACAGGACCCCCGTTTCAATCGTAGGAGGTCCGTTTCCTCCGTTTTGCGGTACGCCACACCCCTCCCGATCAACAGGACCCCCGTTTCGACCGTAGGACGTCCGTTTCCTCCGTTTTGCAGTATGCCACACCCCTCCCAATCAACAGGACCCCGTTCCGAACGTAGGAGGTCCGTTTCCTCCGTTCTGCGGTACGCCAGGCCTCGTTTCCATCACCTGTTCCATCAAGGCCGGTTGGCTCCCACGCGTTCCGTTGCCTCCCGATGAACACGACGCATTTTGTTGGCTCCCCATGAACACGACGACGACGTTGTTTCTCCGTTCCGACCCAGCCATGTATGTATGCGCGAGTAGGCATTCGAGACCCTGCCCGTATGTATGTATGTGGTTGTATTCTCTTTCTTGCACCCTCGCCGTTGTACGTACGTGTACATGCTACGTGCGCGCCTCTACATTAACACATGCGCACCTCTACTACGACATGTGCGTGCCTCTACATCGACAAGTATGTACATACACTTTCGTGACGAGAATGACAATGCTACGTACGCTTCGACCAGGTGGGTCCCGACTGTCAAGCACTTCCTTGCCTGCGAAGATGTAGCTGGTGGGTCCCAGCAGTCAGGGGGGCGAATCATTTTGGGTTTTTCTTACCCGGACGCACTTCCTTGCGTGCGAAGATGTAGCTGGTGGGTCCCAGCAGTCAGGGGGGAAACGTTTTTTTTGCGAAATACTGGTGGCCCGTCCGGTGGGTCCCTGCTGTCCGGTGGAGTAATAATTATTTTGTGCGTAATAAGGAGGCACTTCCTTGCGGCTGCCGTGGACCCAGCTGCCAGCCTCTCCACGCATAGTACTCTTCCGATGGAAGTCATCGTTGACCACATTGACCACGCCGCACCGAGAGCACCACGGCGGTGGACGACAGCGAGGCCTAGGAAGGGGACGACGCGGAGCCGGGAAGACGCAGCAGTGGATGCCCATGCGAAGAGGAGTACGAGGGTGAGGCTGCCGTCGTCGTAGAATAACAGGGGGTGTGGGTGAGTAGAGGGATTGCCTGGCCAGCGGTGGGAGTAGTAGGGGGCAGTGAGGCCTCCGCCACATCGCAGCCGGCCACGGGAGGCAGGAGCACGAGGCACGACCGGCGCTGGTTTGGGCGGCTGGAGCAAGAAGACCAGATGTTGAAGAAGCACTATGGCCGTTGGATGGACATCGTCCGGTCACTGGAGCTAGAATCGTACATATTATTGACTAAGTTGATAAAGCCCTCCGTCCCCGTCAACTTAATAGGCCCACAAGTCAGCCTGCCACTATACTGGGTCCCAGCTAACAGGCGGAGTATTCATTTTTTTGTTCGTAATAAGGAGGCACTTCCTTGCGTGCGAAGATATAGCTGGTGGGTCCGAGCTATCAGCGGCTGTAACGTTTTTTCGTGAAATACAGAGGCCCTTTCGGTGGATCCCTGATGTCAGGTGGAGGAATCATTATTTTGTGTGTAATAAGGAGGCATTTCCTTGCGTGCGGTCGTGGACCCAGCTGTCGGCCTCTTCACGTACAGTCCACTTCAGATGCATGTCGGTCGTTGACCATGTTGATCAGGCCACGCCGAGAGCACCAGGGTGGTGGACGATGGCGAGGCCTAGGAAAGGAACAACACGGAGGCAGGGAAGACTCACAGTTGTTTCCCACGTGGAGGGGAGTACGACTGTATGAGGGTTTACTGGTTCGTCTACCGTCGCCGGAGAATAACAGCATGTGTGGGTGAGTAGAGGGATGGCTAGGCCAGCGATGGGAGTATGGTGGGGCGGTGAGGCCTGCGCGGCAGCAGAGCCAGCCGCGGGAAGGAGGGAGCAGGCAGTCCCGCCGGCGCTTATTTGAGCAGCTGGAGCAGGAAGAGCAGAGATTGAAGAAGCACGACGGCCGTTGGATGGCAATCCAATAGTCACTGCTTGTGCGTCAACCTTCTTTTTTAGGAAAGCCTCAAATCTGTGGAAAACAGCATCCATCCCATCTGCCATTATTTCTAATAATTTACTGCCCACTTGCTAATTCTTAAGGTTTTTTTTGGAGCCCATATTCTTTTTGTTAGCATTACAGCCCATACTGTGGCCATAGTTAAAAAATTATACGAAATTTTGCATATTTCGGTGCGGTCCAAACTATTTTTAATCCCGAAATTTCGACTCACATTCAAACTGATTTTAAAAATAAATGTATATCAATATAAAATCCAACAAATTCTCCATGCATAAAAATTAATGTAATTTAAAATCTCAAAATGAAAAAAAGATATTTGAAACTAATTGCCGGTTTGATGTGTTTTAAAAATGTACAGCCCATTTCTCATTACTGATGGGCCATTTTCTCGGCCAGCCGAATGAAAGCTCTCCTCGTCTTGAAAGATTTGCAGCCCAACAGGCCTGACAAAATGACTTACTTGGCAGATTACAAAAAAACTGGGATGTGGCCGTGGACCCAGCTGTCAGCCTCTCCACGTACAGTACTCTTCCGATGGAAGTCGTTCCTTGACCACGTTGACCACGCCGCGCGGAGAGCACCACGACGGTGGACGACGATGAGGCCTAGGAAGGGGACGATGCGGAGCCGGGGAAGATGTGGTAGTGGAAGCCCGCGCGGAGAGGAGTACGAGGGTTCACTGGTTCGGCTGCGGTGTGAGGCTGCCGTCACCGCAGGGCCTGGCCAGCGGTGGGAATAGTAGGGGGCGGTGAGGCCTCTGCGGCAACATAACCAGCCACGTGAGGCAGGAGCATGCGGCACGACCGGCGCTGCTTTGGGTGGCTGGAGCAAGAAGACCAGAGGTTGAAGAAGCACTACGGCCGTTGGATGGACATCGTATGGTCACTGGAGCTAGAATCGTTCATATTGACTAAGTTGAGAAGCCCTTCGTCCCCGTCAACTTAGTGGCCCACAAGACATCCTCCCACAAAGGTGGGTCCCAGCTAGCCGGGGGAGTATTCATTTTTTTGTGCGTAATAAGGAGGCACTTCCGGTGGGTCAGAGCTGACAGCGGGGGGAACATTTTTTTCGCGAAATACGGTGGCCCGTCCGATGGGTCCCAGCAGTTCGGGGGAAATGATTTTTTCGCAAAATACTGGTGGCCCGTCCGGTGAGACCCGTTGTCAGGTGGAGGAATAATTATTTTCCGCGTAATAAGGAGGCACTTCCTTGCGGCTGTTGTGGACCCAGCTGTCAGCCTCTCCACGTATAGTACTCTTTCGATGGAAGTCGGTCGTTGACCACATTGACCACGCCGCGCCGAGAGCACCACGGCGGTGGACGACGGCGAGGCCTAGGAAGGGGACGTCATGGAGCCGGGCCGCGGGAGGCAGGAGCAGGCGGTACTACAGCCGGCCACGGGAGGCAGGAGCAGACGGCACGACCGGCACTGCTTCGGGCGGCTGGACCAAGAAGACCAGAGGTTGAAGAAGCACTATGGCCGTTGGATGGACATCATACGGTCACTGGAGTATTGACTAAGCTGACAAAGCCTCCATCCCCGTCAACTTAGTAGGCCCACAAGTAAGCCCAACAATATGGTGGGTCCCAGCTAGCAGGGGTATTCATTTTTTTGGTCGTAATAAGGAGGCACTTCCTTGCGTGCAAAGATATAGCTAGTGGGTCCGACCTGTCAGCGGGGGGAACATTTTTTTCACGAAATACAGAGGCCCTTCCTGTGGGTCCTAGCTATCAGGTGGAGGAATCATTATTTTGCGCATAATAAGGAGGCATTTCCTTGTGTACGGCCGTGGACCCAGCTGTCAGCCTCTCCATGTACAGTCCACTTCCGGCGGATGTTGTTCATTGACCACGTTGACCAGGCCGCGCCGAGAGCACCAGGGCGGTGGACGAAGGCGAGGCCTAGGAAGGGAACGACATGGAGCCAGGAAATACTCGGCAGTTGTTTCCCACGCGGAGGAGTACGATTGTTTACTGGTTCGTCTGCCTCGCCGGAGAATAACAACATGTGTGGGTGAGTAGAGGGATGGCTAGGCCAGCGATGGGAGTACGATGGGGCCGTGAGGCCTGCACGCAAGCATAGCCGGCCGCGGGAGGAGGGAGCAGGCAGTCCCGCCGGCACTTGTTTGAGCGGCTGGAGCATGAAGAACAGAGATTGAAGAAGCACGACAACCGTTGGATGGACATCCAACAGTCACTACTCTCGTGTGTTGACTAAGTTGATAGGGCGTTGCGTGTGCGTCAACCTTTTTTTATGAAAGCATACACGTCAACCTGTAGTAGGCGCACAAGTCAGCCTCAAATCTATGGAAAATAGCATACAGCCCATCTGCCATTATTTCTAATAATGTACAGCCCATTTGCTAATTCTTAAGATTTTTTTGGAGCCCATCTTCTTTTTGTTAGCATTACACCCCATATTGTGGCCACGGTCAAAAAGTATATGAAATTTTGCATATTTCGGTGCGGTAATTGTTTTTAATCCAGAAATATCGATTCACATTCAAACTATTTTGAAAAATAATTTATATAAATATGAAATCCAAATAATTGTGCACGCATAAAAATCAATGGAATTTAAGATCTTGTAATTAAAAAAATTGAAACTAATTCCCGGTTTGATGTGTTTTAAAAATGTACAGGCCATTTCTGGGCAAACCGAATGAAACTCTCATCGTCTTGAAAGATTTGTAGCCCAGCAGGGCCGATAAAGCACGTAGGCCTTGTTTGGGTATTTCTTTAAAAAATAGAACTGGGCTAGCCATTTTCAGCAAGGAAAACACAACTGGGCTCATGATGTGGTAAACATAAATAAAACCCTGGCTAGACGGGCCACAGCACCCGCACAGCCCCGTTGTTACTCTAGTCCGTCGCTAAAACTAGTATAAATAACAACTGTTTGTTCCTCAAAAAAAACTGCGCGACTTGCTAGATCCCTGGTGTCAGCCGCTCGTAGTGTAATTCTCTCGTTTATTGACTACGTTGACAATGGCGTGAGCCCCAGATGTCCAACCATTAGGACTAGGAGGAACCATATTTTTGGGCTTGTACTATAGAGGCACTTGCTTGCGTACCGCCATGACGCTGGTGGGTCCCTACTGTCATACTCTCCACGTACAGTCATCTCCTTGTTCCTCTCGGTTGTTGAGGATGTTGACAATGCAAGAGGGCGGCGCACCGCACACGGCGAGCAAACCAAGGCCGCAAGGCGGAGGACGACGACGAGGCCTCGGACGGAACGAACAGGAGCCGTTGAAGATGTGCCGGTCCAGTCGCAGGCGGAGGGGAGTATGAGGGTTGACTGGTTCGGGCACGGGTGCGTGTTGGGGCTGACGTCGCCGGATAATAACAGGACGTGTGGGGGAATAGAGGGAGGGACTGGCCAACGTTGGAGGGTACGTACGGTAGGGTGGCGGAGGCGCAGCCAACCATGGGAGGCGGGAGCAGGCGGAGCCGGCGGGGTGGTTTGGTTTGGGCAGCTGGAGGAAGAAGAAGACAAGAGATAGAAGATACACGACAGATGTTGGATGTCAATCCAACGGCTGGTAGGCAGAATCGTTTGTTGACTGGCTAGTAAGTCGACACCACCTTGGATAGGCTATTTCCTCGCGGGTCCCAAATGTCAGAATCCAAATCTGTCACGGTCATGCAGCCTTTCCTATGAAAATTTACAGCCCATTTGATGTGCTAGTTCAAAATAAGTTTGTGGGTGCTGGTGGGGGCTAATCACTTGGCTTCTGTAATGTACAGTGAGCTCAAGCAACCGGCATGAGTGATGTTATTTCCCTTGGTTGTGATTTGTTACAATATTTCACTCTAAATTAAACAAATGGCAAGCCATTTGCCTTGTTTCAAAGAAAATATGACAGTCACGGCCGAGTTGAAAAGGGCAGGAACATCTAACTCCAGCTTACAAACTGTACAAAAGCACGAGGGTTGATTGTTCATCAGGTTTACAAAAAAAAACAGATTGAAAAGGGCAACAACATCTAACTCCAGCATTGTTTTCGGCAGTCACAGTCAAATGGATCGGTCAGGTCCATAGAATGAACATCCTGGGTCATAAAATTTACTGGATTGTGACCACAATATGTTGTAAATAGAAGCCCGACACGTTCAGAAGCTCTTTTGCCCACTTGAAACTCCTTTTTTCGCTCTTCGACATACCCATCCGTCAAAACTATGCTGCTGATAAACTTAAGCCTAATGGACAATAGTAACCTCGCATTCAGCAGGAAGGATGTGACAAATCTTGTGTTTGCACGGTTGGCTACATATCGTTCTAGCGTTATTGTCTTCAATCAAATCTCATGAGAAGTGAGAAAATCCCGATGCTTACGAATCCACCGATTGGTTAAAAGTTTCTTACCCCGTCCTGTTGCCTAAATAGACATGAAGATTGAAAACAGTTAAGATCTAAAAGAAGAGTGTCGAAAGAGCAACAGCTGAACGGTTAATTCTAGTACACTATATGCGGGCTTACAATATGCGTGAAATTATCACCTTTATATACAACTTCTCCAGACATGGAAAGCATTGCAGCAAGCCAATAATCTTGTTCAGATCAAAACTATTCATTTGGATACATAAGATCTTGACAGAATCCAGCACCATTGATAGGCCATCCATGGAGAAACTCTTCATTGAGCATAGAACATAATATTAGTACAAAATGTGTACTCCAAGATGATATATAAATTATGCGCGGAAATTTAAAATGCAGCTTATGGTTACAAGTGTAGATGATAATATGAAGTACCTGAAGAACTGTGGATCCAAACACCATATTGAAATGAGCATAGAGATCATGTATTACACCCAAGGTCTCCAGTTTAGGCACAGAGAGGACGGTTATTTGCAACGGTGAATAACTAGAATCAAGGATCAAGCTTTGAAGTGAAGGGGCATCTTGGATGATGAGCTGCCTTCCTTCAAAAGAAATTCCAATTCTTACAAGGTTAGGCGACTTTATTTGGAGACAACCGATTCTAACTGTGAAAACAAGCACCAAGCACTCCAGCGAAGGGCAACTGGAGTGGATGTTGTTGTGCAATGAGGCCTCCGATATACGAACCCGCACAAGTGAAAGTTTCTTGAGAAATGGGAGTTGAAGGTTTAGTACCAGATTGTCTGGTAGGTAGCACAGCGCAAAGGTGGCAGTGTGGAGAGAGGAGGAAAACCGCGAGATGGACATCGATGCTGAGGGCACAAGTTCATGGCGTTCGGTATGTGGTATGTGATTTCCAGGGGAATAGTAGAACTCAAGCAGCTGTAGTTCTGTGAATTCAGGGGATTTTAGCTAGGCGTCCACCGTGCAGGGCATGGTATGCTTGCTCAGGTAGCATGACGGGATGCAGAGGCTTTGAACAGAGCCCTGGTGGGAGGAGATGATGGCTCTGGGGATTTCAAAATCATTGAAGAGAGATAGCTGACGAGAGTCGAGATTAAGGGGCACTGCGCGCCATAGAGGGCGCCACCGAATTGAGAGGACTTGGGTGCGGCAGCAATCCTTGGTGGGGAGAAGCGAGATGATCTCCCCAAGGACGGTGTCCGAGAGATCGCTGATGCGGTCCACCCGAGATTCTATGGGTTCCTGGGATCCGGTGGGGGCGGGGTCGCCGCTTCTCCCCACGCTGCCGGGTGTGGGATCTACAACAGGCGTCGCCGCTGGTGAGAGCCTCATCTTCTTGGCGTTGGGGTGAGCCGACTCCATTTTCCTCAAGGGCGTCGCGTCGCGCTCATGGATTTGAGCAGAGTAACGAATGACGAGCCTAGTTGTAGTGCGAGCGAAGAAGAAGGGGAGCTGGGGGTTTTCTGTAGGAGGGAGGAAGAAGTGGAGCTGGGGTTTTCTGTAGGAGTGAGGTGAGGAATTTGGGGGTACGAGTGGAGCGAGCTGACGTGAGGTGGGTGGGAGCGAGGAGGAAGAAGAGCACCCAGGTTTTTTTGGGGGGCGATGTGCTGGGTGTGGGTAGTGCCTTTTGAATTGATTTTACTATTTACTAGTGTGGATTATCTGTTTTGTCTTGGGCCCAGAAAAATAATTACTACTAGTACAGTGGAGACACTGTACAGCTACCCGGAAAAACAATTACTACTAGTACAGTGGAGACACTCTACCGCTTCTGGCTCCTCCTAGGTCATTGAAACGTCTCCCTCTACTGAATGTCATTCTACTTTTGTTCACCGACATGCGGGCCATGCAGCGCGCGGGCCCAAATGCCATCCACCAAATTAGAAGGCAGTATGCAGGCGGAGAGTCAACCCGGTCGTAGCGCGATAGTAACGAGCCGTTGTATCACAAAACCCCACCTCCCCGCAGTCTAAGTTTGACGGACAAAGCAACCATCATTTCACTCTTCGCTGAATCTGTCAGGACCCCGACTCGATGTCACATCGATCTAGCCGGTAACACCTCATATCACTTTGCGGCCTCACGCACGGTATCCCCACGGGTGTCGTCTTACCTTATCCCGGGACCGTTTGCACCTTTTGGCTCACGTATATGATAGTGTCGCTAGCATCCATATGATAAGGAGCCCGGGCTGACATGACTAGTCGTAAACCCAAAGTGGCACAGACTTACAGGGACAGGCATCCATGACCCAGCTTCGAACGTGTCGGTCATCAGCAAATGGGTCCGGGCTGTAGCACTGGGCTAGCAGGACTCCGATACTCAAAGCGTGACATTTCCCCGAGGGGACAGACACAGGAACGAAGAAGGACACATGCCGGCCAGCCTAAGTGTTCCAGAGCAGTAGCAAGCTACCATGGCTCAGCGGTAACACTAGGAGACATTTCCCGGTAAGAGAGGCTACTAAAGATAAACAACTAGATAGTCAGATCCCACACATAGCACTACACATTACACGTACGCATAACATGCAAGTATGTGCTGTACAACATGGCATCACAGCATAACTCAACAATTATATAGATAAAGACTCAGAAGGGCCATCATAGCATTTATTGCAAACAGGGGTCACAAGACCCGTCATACAGAGCATACAAGCAACAAGCGGAAGCATTACATGTCTGGGTACAGACATCTATAAATGAAAAAGGCTGGAAGCCTGACTATCTACAACATCCGATCAAGATCGTAGCTGAGGTACTAGCTACTAGTCGAAGTCCATGAGAACCCTAGTAAGACCGAAGTCTCCGCTGCAAAAACATAAATAAAGCAACATGAGTACAAAGGTACTCAGCAAGACTTACATCAGATCCTATCATACATGCATTTGTATCAAGAGGGTAATGTGGGGTTTAGTTGCAGCAAGCCAGCTTTGACTCTGTGGCTATCCTATTCTACGACTACCAGAAACTCTTGAGGTGAAACAACGAACACGAGTCCACTAATCACCACACAATACACTACTATGGATTCATCCCCGTCTCCCTACGAGAAGGCCATCCATAGCACTCACACTTGTCTTGAGCATTTTATAGTATCCACTTCAAGTTGTCTATGTACCATGTAAGCATCCAAGAAGTCCATAACCGCGGACCCGGCTATTCGAATAGATCATGTTAACCCTGCAGGGGTGTACTTCTTCACACACGCTCTCGCCACTTACCGCCATGTACACGTCATGTACCTCGGCAACCTTCAAGCGGAAGCCTGGCGAGGGTGTCGGCCACGACCTGACTAACCACACAAGACTCTAGTCCAGGTTTATCGCCTATTCGGGTTCCATCCGCAAGGAGATCCGGCCGGGGTGTCGCTCACGGCCCCAAACGATGTGAGCAGGGTTCCCGAGCCCACCAACCGGGTGCCACTCGGTACACCGTGCCACGTGTGCCTAGTCTGTCCCAAGCCCACCCTGCCGGGTGCCACTTGGTAGAAAAATAGCACTACCTACAAACACCAGAAACTAGTTGCGACTCCTGGACAGAGACCAAGTTGGTTAATAAGTCGAGAGGGGCACTTAAGCATTCCCAATGTGTGGTAGTATCGAGTCATTGGACAACATACATAGAACTCAGTGCTTAAGGACGGTTCCAGCGAGACAACCCACCATGTACTCCTACATGGCCTCTCACCGCTACCTTTACCAAATCGTGTTCACACACTTCACTCTCAGCATCAGAACATATCGTGACACTCCAATTCATTCCCAATGAATCAGACCTGACACAACTCTAAGCAATAGCAGGCATAGCATGGTAGGAACACATCAGTGGCTTCAATCAACTCCTACACATGCTAGTGGGTTTCAACTATTTACTGTGGCAATGACAGGTCATGCAGAGGAATGGGTTCAACTACCGCAGCACAAAGTAGCAGATGAATCGTTGTTGTCCTAATGCAATAACTGAGAGCAGGAGCGAGAGAGTAGGGTTTTATCGAAATGAACAAGGGGGGTTGCTTGCCTGGTAAATCAACAAGGGAGGCACTGCTTCACAGACAGGTACTCTGGAACGTCTCCGGAGCAGGACCTATCGAGAAGGAACGGTGCCGGCAATCAATACACAATCATATGCAACAATATGATGCATGAACATGGCATGTAGATGTGATGCTGTTGAGCTAATGCAACTAGTGTTCAATTGGTTTGAAGTCCATTTGAACCAAAGGTTCAAATGCATTTCTAAATTAGGTCTCTTATATATGCCATAATGTGTTTTCCCATATTCAGCATGTATAAGTTGGTTTTTCATGCATGAAACTAGTTCAGATGGAAAGGTTGCATTTTTCTGATAATTTTTCATATATAAATTATTTTAATCTGAGCTACGGTTGAATTGATATGAATTTTTGAAGTTTAAATCAATTTCTGGAATTTCCTGATTTAATTAAATCCAGAATTTATATACTGCGCCAGCATGACGTCAGCACGACGTCAGCGGGTCAACGCGGCTGTCCAGGGTCAAACCTGACGTGTGGGACCCACACGTCAGTGACACTGGGGTTAACCCCGAGTCAAACCCGGGCTGACTAGCTTTGACTAAACCCTGGGCCCACTGGTCAGCGTCAGTAGGTGGGGGATTAGTGACTAATTAGCTAAGCCACGTCAGCCCGCCGGAGTTCTGGCCGGCGGCGACCATTAGCGCGGCGGCGACTCGCCGGACTTGCGTTACAGACGGCGTTTGATCGCGCGAAGACCACCGGGGCGTAGCCCGTCTTCGTCCGCAACCAGGGGAGCTGATGGGGGGCTGCGGGGGCGCCGGAGCTCGCCGGAGCGAAGCTCGGGGCGGCGGCCGGAGTTCGGGCGCAAGCGGGATCGGGCTGCGGGGCACAGGGAGGCCACCCGAGGGGCCCGGCGGCACCCTCGTGGCACCAGGAGCGCGAAGGGGGGCTTGGTTTGGGCGGAGGCGGGCCGAGACGGCGGCGGCGACATGGACGGCGGCGAAAGGCTTCGGCCGTGGTGGGGAGCGGCGCTACGGCGTGGATACGAGGGGGAGAAGAAAGGGGAACGGCGGCGAAACTCACCGCGATCACGCAGAGCAGCACAGCGGGGTCGGGGAAGACCTGGTGACGGCGAATCGACGTCGGCGGACGGCGGAGCCCGAGGAGGAAGACGAGGGCGATAGCGGCGATGGAGGCCGTCCGGAGGTGCGTGGCTTGACGAGGAGGTAGAGGGGGTCGAGGCGGAGCTGGGAAGCGTCTCAGGGAGGCGAGGGGAGGCCGGTGGCTATGGCCACGGCGTGCGGCGGCAACGGCAGCGCTTCGGGCGCGGGGAGAGGGAGAGATGCAGGGGAGGGAGAGGAACGAGAGGGCGAGGGAGAGTGAGAGCGGTGCGGGCAGCTGCGTGGCTTCGTCCGGGGCGTCGAGGGCGAGAGAAGGAAGCAGGAGGTGGCCAGCAGGGGGGGAGGTGGAGCGCGCGCGTGCCGGCGAGCGTCGGGCACACGCCCTCGTCCTTCTGTCCGAGGAGGGAGACGACAGAAGGCAGCGGGGGTGGGCTGGGCCGCCAGCTGGAGATGGGCCAGGTAAGTGGCCCAGGTAAGTTTCTCTCCCCTTTTCTGTTTTCTTTTCTAATTTTCTGACATTTGTTTTATTTAATAAATATATTAAATCATTTAATTTTATTATGCCAATTTTTGTAGGGTCTAATGGTATTATTCCAGAGCTCTTTTATAATTGGCATAATTTTTGGACCATATTTCATATATATAGAAATATATTTCCAATGCAAATATTTATCGAATTAATCCAAATGGCCAAAATAAATGTCCATGAGCTCCTAAAAATATTGTTTTGATTTTTATCTCTATCCAATATTTTCAGAGGGCAACATGAGCATTTTCTTGGACCCTTTTGGAGAAATTTTTATTTGGGTCATTTTCAAAAAATGATTCTGAGGTTTCCATCAATCCTCATTTCAAATTTAAATGAAATTTAAATATGATGCACAAATAGCTAGCTAGTCTAAGTCATACCAGACTAGGGATGTGACAACTCGCCCCCACTTGAAAGAATCTCGTCTCGAGATTCAGGGGTCGACGGAAAGAAAGCGGGGTACTCCAGTCGAAGACGATCTTCTCGCTCCCAGGTAGCCTCTCTCTCGGAATGATGAGACCACTGAACTTTGAGAAACTTGATGTTCTGACGTCGGGTAACACGCTCCGCTTGATCAAGAATGCGAACCGGGTACTCTCGGTATGTGAGGTTATCTTGGAGATCAAGCGTTTCGTGGTCCACTCCGCGGATGGGATCCGAGAAGCAACGCCTGAGTTGAGAGACGTGGAAGACATCATGAACTCGAGAAAGATGTGGGGGTAGTTCCAACTGGTAGGCAACCTCTCCTCGTTTAGCGAGAATACGAAAAGGACCAATGTAACGAGGAGCCAACTTGCCCTTGATACCGAAACGATGGGTACCCTTCAAAGGAGTAACCCGAAGGTAAGCTTGGTCGCCAATTTCATAAGTCATATCCTTATGATGACGATCGTACTGGCTCTTCTGACGAGACTGGGCTGTTTTCAAATTCTCACGAATGATGCGAACTTGCTCTTCTGCCTCCCGGATCATATCCGGTCCAAAGAATTGTCTTTCACCGGTTTCTGACCAGTTCAAAGGTGTTCGACATCTTCGTCCATAGAGAACCTCAAAAGGAGCTTGCTTGAGGCTGGATTGGTAGCTATTGTTATAAGCAAACTCGGCGAAAGGAAGACATTTCTCCCAATCCATACCGAATGAGATAACGCAAGCTCTGAGCATGTCTTCGAGAATTTGATTGACCCGTTCCACCTGGCCACTCGACTGAGGGTGGAAAGCGGTACTGAAAGAAAGATGGGTTCCCATGGCAGTTTGGAAACTCTCCCAGAAATGAGAAGTGAAAAGACTGCCACGGTCTGAATTGATCTCTAGTGGAACACCATGCAGTGACACTATTCGAGAAATATATAAGTCAGCAAGCTGACTAGCAGTGATATTTTCTCGAACAGGAAGGAAGTGAGCCACTTTGGAAAGACGATCAACGACTACGAAGATAGCGTTATTCCCTCTTTTGGTCCTGGGAAAGCCGGTAATGAAGTCCATACCAACTTTATCCCATTTCCATTCAGGAATAGCTAAAGGCTGAAGGGTGCCAGCAGGTCTTTGATGCTCTGCCTTAACGCGACGACAAACGTCACATTTAGCAATGAACTCAGCGATTTCTCTTTTCATCCTAGTCCACCAGAACCTCTGGCGTAGGTCCTGATACATCTTAGTACTACCGGGATGAATCGTGAGAGGGGATTCATGCGCCTCCTTAAGAATCAATTGTCGCAGATGTTGATTCTTGGGAACCACCAAGCGATTCTCAAAGAAAACAACACCACGATCATCCATAGAGAAACATCCACCAACTCCCTTCTTAATGTTTCTCTTAATGCGAATAACCCCCTATCAAACTTCTGGTCAGAGATGATCTGATCCTCAAGGGTAGGTTTCGCCACCAAGGTAGAAAGGAATCCGCGAGGAGCAATGTGAAGGTTAAGCTTACAGAATTCCTCATGGAGAAGTGGTTGGCCTTGCTGCAACATGAGATTGTTGCAATAGGATTTACGACTTAGAGCATCAGCCATGACATTGGCTTTGCCTGGGGTGTAGGTAATCCCTAGATCATAATCTGTGATTAACTCCAACCAACGTCTTTGCCTAAGGTTCAGATCCGGTTGGGTGAAGATATACTTGAGACTCTGGTGATCGGTGTAGATCTCGCAACGTTTACCAAGGAGGTAATGTCGCCAGGTCTTGAGTGCATGGACTACGGCTGCAAGCTCTAGATCATGTGTAGGATAATTCTCCTCATGTGGATGCAACTGTCGGGATGCATAGGCAATCACATGACGACCCTGCATAAGGATGCAACCTAGTCCCTGTCGTGAGGCGTCGCAGTAGATAATAAAGTCTTTAGTGAAATCCGGTGGCACAAGTATGGGAGCAGAAGTCAGGCGTCTTTTCAGTTCCTGAAAACTGTACTCACACTGTGGGGACCACTCGAACTTTTTATCTTTCTTGAGAAGTTCCGTGAGGGGTTTGGCTACTTTGGAGAAGTTTTCAACAAAGCGGCGACAATAGCTGGCTAGACCAAGGAAACTCCTAACTTGTTTAACGGTCTCAGGTGGAGTCCAATCGAGAACGGCTTGAACTCTCTCGGGATTGACAGCAATGCCCTTACCAGAGATTACGTGGCCTAGGTAGGTCACTTCTGGCAACCAAAATTCACACTTGGAGAACTTGGCATAAAGGCGGTGCTCTCTGAGTTTTTCTAACACAAGTCTAAGATGTTCGGCATGCTCTTCCTCGTTCTTCGAGTAAATAAGAATATCATCGAGGTAAACCACGACGAACTTATCTAAGTACTCCATGAAGATCGAGTTCATCAGGCGGGAGAATGTGGCTGGGGCGTTGGTTAGGCCAAAGGACATGACGGTGTACTCGTACTGACCATAACGAGTAACAAAAGCTGTCTTGGGAATGTCCCCATTTCTGATCTTGATTTGATGGTAGCCTAACCTTAAATCCATCTTGGAAAAGACTGAGGATCCAGCGAGCTGATCATACAGGTCGTTGATCCTGGGAAGCGGATACTTGTTCTTTATCGTGACCAAATTAACGGGACGATAATCTACAACCATCCGGTCCGTACCGTCTTTCTTCTTGACGAAGAGGACGGGGCAAGCCCAAGGAGAAGAACTAGGACGGATGAAACCCTTTTGCAAGGACTCATCGAGTTGTTTCTTAAGCTCGGCTAGTTCTAGGGGTGCCATCTTGTAAGGTCTCCGGGAGATTGGAGCTGTTCCTGGGATAAGATCTATGACGAACTCTACATCTCTGTCAGGGGGAACACCTGGCAGTTCCTCTGGAAAGACATCCGGAAAGTCACGGACTACCGGGATATCTTCAAGGTCTGGAAGAGGGCTGGCATTAAGAGAATAGAGCTGACGCTTTGCAACTCTAGTGGAGACGGTGACTATCTTGCCAGATGGGTGTGTAAGTTGAACAGATCTTGTGTAACAATCAATCTTGGCATGATGAGCTGTCATCCAGTCCATACCCAAGATGATGTTAATATCTGAGGACTTGAGGGCTACAAGTGATGCAAGGAATACAAGTCTGTCAACAAGGATTTCGTTACCATGGCTTACACTAGAGGTTTGCCATTTGGATCCAGGAGTTTGAATAAGTAGTGGAGAGGGCATATCACAAAATGACATGTCGTGCAAGCGAGCATAGCCTTCAGAAATGAAGGAGTGAGATGCTCCAGTATCGAATAGAACTGATGCTGGGTGACAATTGACGAGGAGTGTGCTAAGAACGACATCTGGATCATCATGAGCGTCTTTAGCTGAGACGTGATGCACACGTCCACGTTCAGTAGGGGCTGACTTGACACTGATCATCTTGCGTGATGGCTTAATACAGCCAACAGTCTTCTCGGGCTGGGGTGGAGCATAACTAGTCTGAGAGCAGTCACGTGCATAGTGTCCTGGCTTCCCGCATGTGAAGCAAGTCCCTGAGGTTGGACGTGGACCCGCACTGACAAACGGTCTACCAGTAGGCCCGGGTGGAACATACGACTGAGCTGGAGAAGGCACCACGTAGGATGGCCTCGGTGCATATCCGGAAGGAAGAGCGGAGTTTGGAACCCAAATCCGGCGCTTCTGGGAGCTAGAGCCAGAGGAGGATCCCAAATCACGGGTGTGCTTACGAGACTCCTCGTAAGTGAGCTGAGCTGTCTCTGCATTGATGGCTTTGTTCACAAGGGCTTGGAATGTATCACAATGATGCAGGTGGAGATCACGACGCAACTTGGGGTTGAGACCCTTCCGGAACCTAGCTTGCTTCTTGGCGTCCGTGGACACTTCTTCTGTGGCATAACGGGCGAGGTTCTCAAACTCTCTGCTATAAGCATCAACAGCCATCTTACTCTGGGTGAAACTACAGAACTCTTCTCTCTTGCGATCAAGAAGGGCCTGGGGAATGTGATGCTCACGAAAAGACTCAGTGAAATCCTTCCAGGTAGGAATCTGGCCGGCTGGAAGCAAAGTCTCATAGTTCTGCCACCAAAGACTAGCAGGACCTTCCAGGTGGTATGTGGCATAAGTGACCTTGTCATCTTCAGCTACGTTCGCAGAACGCAGCTTATGGGTGATGCTACGGAGCCAGTCATCTGCATCGAGTGGCTCGATGGAATGATGAAAAGTAGGTGGGTGCAAGCGAATGAAATCATGAATGGTAGCAGACCCTTTGAACTGATGTGCGGTATTCTCCTCGATACGTGCCAACAAACGGTTAGACTCACGCTTGTTCCTCTCCATCTCTAGCATGAACTCTGTCAACGAAGGCTGGTCGGGAGGATCCTCATCCCTACCATATCCATGGTTCTGGCTACGAGCAACGGAACTTCGCTTAGCCGATGACATCCTGAGAAACGAAACCAAGGACGGAATCAGCATCAACTATAGGACTATAGAATGTAGGACAAGGAGTTAGTATCACTCGAACTCCTAGGGCAATTCCGGCAGCATAACGGCAGTAAAATGCTCAGAATGAGACATCCTACTAAAAATGGGGTAGTACAACAACTCAACATCACCACTCAAGGTTCTGGGATAGTACTAAACAGACTACACCGGAAATACTCAAAACTGGGGTATGACTCTGATCAACCAATCCTATGGGACTACGGAGTAGTAACACGTGATCCTGATAGACGGAAGAGGAGCCTAGTTCCTTAATCCCGTCGGAAAGATAGGATGACTCAGATCAGAAGGCCATGAGGTAAAGGAGTAAAAAGAGCCTTACGTTCCTTCCCACAATCAATTCCCTTACATAACTAAAGATTTTCTAGACTCAACTTCGACCAGTTTGGCTTGGTAATCCTACAGGCAGTCAGGCTCTGATACCAAAGCTGTCAGGACCCCGACTCGATGTCACATCGATCTAGCCGGTAACACCTCATATCACTTTGCGGCCTCACGCACGGTATCCCCACGGGTGTCGTCTTACCTTATCCCGGGACCGTTTGCGCCTTTTGGCTCACGTATATGATAGTGTCGCTAGCATCCATATGATAAGGAGCCCGGGCTGACATGACTAGTCGTAAACCCAAAGTGGCACAGACTTACAGGGACAGGCATCCATGACCCAGCTTCGAACGTGTCGGTCATCAGCAAATGGGTCCGGGCTGTAGCACTGGGCTAGCAGGACTCTGATACTCAAAGCGTGACATTTCCCCGAAGGGACAGACACAGGATCGAAGAAGGACACATGCCGGCCAGCCTAAGTGTTCCGGAGCAGTAGCAAGCTACCAGGGCTCAGTGGAAGCACTAGGAGACATTTCCCGGTAAGAGAGGCTACTAAGAATAAACAACTAGATAGTCAGATCCCACACATAGCAATACACATTACACGTACGCATAACATGCAAGTATGTGCTGTACAACATGGCATCACAGCATAACTCAACAACTCATATAGATAAAGGCTCAGAAGAGCCGTCATAGCAATTATTGCAAACAGGGGTCACTAGACCCATCATACAGAGCATACAAGCAACAAGCGGAAGCATTACATGTCTGGGTACAGACATCTACAAATGAAAAAGGCTGAAGAGCCTGACTATCTACAACATCCGATCAAGATCGTAGCTGAGGTACTAGCTACTAGTCGAAGTCCATGAGAACCCTAGTAAGACCGAAGTCTCCGCTGCAAAAACATAAATAAAGCAACATGAGTACAAAGGTACTCAGCAAGACTTACATCAGATCCTATCATACATGCATTTGTATCAAGAGGGTAATGTGGGGTTTAGTTGCAGCAAGCCAGCTTTGACTCTGTGGCTATCCTATTCTACGACTACCAGAAACTCTTGAGGTGAAACAACGAACACGAGTCCACTAATCACCATACAATACACTACTATGGATTCATCCCCGTCTCCCTACGAGAAGGCCATCCATAGCACTCACACTTGTCTTGAGCATTTTATAGTATCCACTTCAAGTTGTCTATGTACCATGTAAGCATCCAAGAAGTCCATAACCGCGGACCCGGCTATTCGAATAGATCATGTTAACCCTGCAGGGGTGTACTTCTTCACACACGCTCTCGCCACTTACCGCCATGTACACGTCATGTACCTCGGCAACCTTCAAGCGGAAGCCTGGCGAGGGTGTCGGCCACGACCTGACTAACCACACAAGACTCTAGTCCAGGTTTATCGCCTATTCGGGTTCCATCCGCAAGGAGATCCGGCCGGGGTGTCGCTCACGGCCCCAAACGATGTGAGCAGGGTTCCCGAGCCCACCAACCGGGTGCCACTCGGTACACCGTGCCACGTGTGCCTAGTCTGTCCCAAGCCCACCCTGCCGGGTGCCACTTGGTAGAAAAATAGCACTACCTACAAACACCAGAAACTAGTTGCGACTCCTGGACAGAGACCAAGTTGGTTAATAAGTCGAGAGGGGCACTTAAGCATTCCAATGTGTGGTAGTATCGAGTCATTGGACAACATACATAGAACTCAGTGCTTAAGGACGGTTCCAGCGAGACAACCCACCATGTACTCCTACATGGCCTCTCACCGCTACCTTTACCAAATCGTGTTCACACACTTCACTCTCAGCATCAGAACATATCGTGACACTCCAATTCATTCCCAATGAATCAGACCTGACACAACTCTAAGCAATAGCAGGCATAGCATGGTAGGAACACATCAGTGGCTTCAATCAACTCCTACACATGCTAGTGGGTTTCAACTATTTACTGTGGCAATGACAGGTCATGCAGAGGAATGGGTTCAACTACCGCAGCACAAAGTAGCAGATGAATCGTTGTTGTCCTAATGCAATAACTGAGAGCAGGAGCGAGAGAGTAGGGTTTTATCGAAATGAACAAGGGGGGTTGCTTGCCTGGTAAATCAACAAGGGAGGCACTGCTTCACAGACAGGTACTCTGGAACGTCTCCGGAGCAGGACCTATCGAGAAGGAACGGTGCCGGCAATCAATACACAATCATATGCAACAATATGATGCATGAACATGGCATGTAGATGTGATGCTGTTGAGCTAATGCAACTAGTGTTCAATTGGTTTGAAGTCCATTTGAACCAAAGGTTCAAATGCATTTCTAAATTAGGTCTCTTATATATGCCATAATGTGTTTTCCCATATTCAGCATGTATAAGTTGGTTTTTCATGCATGAAACTAGTTCAGATGGAAAGGTTGCATTTTTCTGATAATTTTTCATATATAAATTATTTTAATCTGAGCTACGGTTGAATTGATATGAATTTTTGAAGTTTAAATCAATTTCTGGAATTTCCTGATTTAATTAAATCCAGAATTTATATACTGCGCCAGCATGACGTCAGCACGACGTCAGCGGGTCAACGCGGCTGTCCAGGGTCAAACCTGACGTGTGGGACCCACACGTCAGTGACACTGGGGTTAACCCCGAGTCAAACCCGGGCTGACTAGCTTTGACTAAACCCTGGGCCCACTGGTCAGCGTCAGTAGGTGGGGGATTAGTGACTAATTAGCTAAGCCACGTCAGCCCGCCGGAGTTCTGGCCGGCGGCGACCATTAGCGCGGCGGCGACTCGCCGGACTTGCGTTACAGACGGCGTTTGATCGCGCGAAGACCACCGGGGCGTAGCCCGTCTTCGTCCGCAACCAGGGGAGCTGATGGGGGGCTGCGGGGGCGCCGGAGCTCGCCGGAGCGAAGCTCGGGGCGGCGGCCGGAGTTCGGGCGCAAGCGGGATCGGGCTGCGGGGCACAGGGAGGCCACCCGAGGGGCCCGGCGGCACCCTCGTGGCACCAGGAGCGCGAAGGGAGGCTTGGTTTGGGCGGAGGCGGGCCGAGACGGCGGCGGCGACATGGACGGCGGCGAAAGGCTTCGGCCGTGGTGGGGAGCGGCGCTACGGCGTGGATACGAGGGGGAGAAGAAAGGGGAACGGCGGCGGAGCTCACCGCGATCACGCAGAGCAGCACAGCGGGGTCGGGGAAGACCTGGTGACGGCGAATCGACGTCGGCGGACGGCGGAGCCCGAGGAGGAAGACGAGGGCGATAGCGGCGATGGAGGCCGTCCGGAGGTGCGTGGCTTGACGAGGAGGTAGAGGGGGTCGAGGCGGAGCTGGGAAGCGTCTCAGGGAGGCGAGGGGAGGCCGGTGGCCGTGGTGGTTCTCGTCGGCGGCGGCGGCCGCGTTCGGGTGGAAGTGAGGGGAGCCAGAGGAGGGGATAAGCATGGGGGGAGGAGGAATGAGAGGGCCCTGGGGTGCGTGGCCGTCTCCGTGGCATTGGGAGGGAGTCCGGGGAAGCAGGAGGTGGCTAGCAGGGGGGGAGGTGGCGCGCGCGCGTGCCGGCGAACGTCGGGCACACGCCCTCGTCCTTCTGTCCGAGGAGGGAGACGACAGAAGGCAGCGGGGAGGTGGGCTGGCCGCCAGCTGGAGATGGGCCAGGTAAGTGGCCCAGGTAAGTCTCTCTCCCCTTTTCTGTTTTCTTTTCTAATTTTCTGACATTTGTTTGATTTAATAAATATATTAAATCATTTAATTTTATTATGCCAATTTTTGTAGGGGCTAATGGTATTATTCCAGAGCTCTTTTATAATTGGCATAATTTTTGGACCATATTTCATATATATAGAAATATATTTCCAATGCAAATATTTATCGAATTAATCCAAATGGCCAAAATAAATGTCCATGAGCTCCTAAAAATATTGTTTTGATTTTTATCTCTGTCCAATATTTTCAGAGGCAACATGAGCATTTTCTTGGACCCTTTTGGGGGAATTTTTATTTGGGTCATTTTCAAAAATGATTCTGAGGGTTCCACCAATCCTCATTTCAAATTTAAATGAAATTTAAATATGATGCACAAATGGCTAACTAGCCTAGGTCATACCAGACTAGGGATGTGACAGCATCCCCTTCTCCCTCACCGTCTTCAAGAAAGGCAACACTCGCATCTGCCACTATTCTTCTCTCTCAACGAAGGGAAGGTAAGCGGATCCGTGACGTTGGTACATTTTCGTTCAGAGAAAAAAAAAGAACTTTTGCAAAGCAGTAACCGATCCTCACTCTCTTTTTTGTTTCATTGTCATTGCGATTGTGTTTTCCTTTCAGTGGTCTCCTAGTATTCGTCAGTTTCATGATGGACCAAGGAGAACCAGGCAAAGATCTGCCGATGTTGGAGCAGACGTGAGAGGCCGATCCCCATGAGACAGAGAGCTCCAAGAAGATGGAGGCAACCACCGAGCTGACCCCAGATACGCTCACGGCCACTACTGAGATGGTCAACGTCTCGTTTGAGGTTACAGCCCCCGTGGCACTGCAGGAGCAGTTTTCCCCCTTCGAGGATGTGTCCCCCCCCCCCCCCCGCTGAGCTGCCCAAGGTGATTTCCTTCTTTGCTGATCTCGATTGTGGTTTTTCATCTAAGTATGTGGTGATTTTTTTAGAAAAGGAAGTATGTGGTGATTAATAATGCAAAATTTTATTAGCTTCGATGCGATGCTATACATAGTGGTTTAAATAACTTGTGTTTCTTATATTGAAAAGTAATTCAGAATTTGTTTCTATTTCAGTTAGAGCCCTGATGCAGACAAGGATTGTGTGGTTGTGCATGTCACTCGCTATGAGGCGGACGACCTAAATATACGCACTGGGAAAACAGAGTTCTTAGGCTGTTGGATCCTGGAAGCCATTTGCAGTTATACCAATGAAGAGGTGTATTCCAGCCTCACTGTTGTCAGGCGTGTTGTCCAGGGTGTACTAAAGCACAAGAAGTTCAAAGCTACTCCTTTGTTTGTGAGGCATAATGTTCTTATCAAGCTTATGCAGGAAGATGACGTGGCATGCCTCCACAAACAAGTTTATCAGTGGCAAGGCCACAAGGTTGTCTTCATGAAGGTTCACGGGATTGAGCTGTTGCGGGACGTCCTCGATGATGTTCATGGCAAGGTCCGTCTTGTGTCCAGCCCAAATTAGATCGAGGCATGAAATAGTTGCCTCAGCTAGTGTTTAATAGTAGTTTGGATTGTGTCTAATTATCTGAACCTTGCCTGTTATCGACCCCTCTAGGGCTAGTACTCTGTTTGAATCCGTCTATGGGAACTGCTACTACTTTTGTGTGCCCTTGAATCATGTGAGAACCATCGTAATTGTTGCCGAAATAGATGCGTCCTCACTAGTTTTTTCATGAATATGGCATGGTAAGACATAAGTTGTCACGGTTTATCATACGAGCAGTGTGTGTTTTGATGAAATAGAGCACTCGTTCGAGAACCGTGCGCCGACATATACATAAGTAGTACTTGTGAACACTGTTGGTGCTACCCCACTTGTAAGCAGTTGTGCAAAACACAACACATTGGCTCAGCTCGCTTCAACACTAGGCTATCGACCAGCTAACAATCAACAATCTGCTGTCTGACATATAAGCAACTATGTATCTTGTTACAGTGGTTCATGCAGTTAATTGAGGCCACAATGTAATAAATTCCAAACGTTCAATGATAGTCTTAACGCTCATGTGGAACACTCACATTAAACTCGTCTTCATAAAAATCTTGAAAAGCACAAGTTAAGCAGTTTTATACATCTCAATGATTCATAGAACATAACAAACATATACTAGTTCACAGCAAAAGACAAAGTTGTGAGAAGGTTTACAAATCAAGAAAAAACAAGCAAGGCTTCTCTGAGCAAAGGGCCTCCCGGCAGGCTTAAATTTCCTGGAGTTCACTCTAGTTTTTTCTTGTTGGCGCCATCCAGGGTTAGGTTCTCCCATTCCTAAATAACCAATTATAATTGTGGTCTCAGCTAGAATGCTGAACTGAACCATGCAGTGTACTGACCAGTTGAAATGCTTGTGCATTCCACTCAATTTAAGCATCGTTATTTGCAGAAATAAGCAGACCACAATGCCTCTTGTCTGCGCACCTGTCCAAAAAACCGCCATGCAGCCTTGCCAGCTAGTCCTCGGTCCGTGGAAGCACTGGCAGAAAGTGCATGCCAGGCTAGGATGCAGTTGTTTTTTCTCATCCCTGCACTGCAATCAGGAAGTAAAATGTACGAATCAGCTTCTTTTAGATTGCGTTGGTCATTCTACATTAGTTACTACCAATGTAGGAATACCTTGAAGACAGGAGGTTAGACGACGGCAACGAGGTATAGGCATCTCATTTTGCGCAGTTGTACTAAAACTGAGGTGTGTGCTTTTGATTGCGGGGATAGAAACGATACGGAGATAGACATCCCGAAACGATATGGAGACAAACCTCCCTGTTTGCACAAATACGAAATACGGTTATTTAAAAAGTGACAGATATTATTACTTTCTCCCGTTTCCTCTTAGAACCAAGTCTTAGATTCATGCTACAGCTTTCCCACTTTCTTCCCTGTTTCAACCAACGCTTTGAGTTGACTATATGAACTAGCTTTACTTCTAATAATAGTAGAAGTCTAGGTGGCTTTGGAACAGTGGACGGAAGTAGAAAAGGATCCACACGAAGGGGGAAGAGCTGGGGCAGTAGAGCAAGGCAGGTTTCGAAGGAATATATACCCGAGGGTCATCAGCATGTGGCAAAGACGGTGTCGGGAGGCCGCATCTTGGCCACAATACCGCAGGGAGGAAGAAGGGGTCGGAGGCCCTCCTGAGCCGGCGCTCACTCGGAGAGAACGGCACGGCTGCCGATCGGGACGCGCGGGCAGCCGTTGGTCTCCTCCCTCGCCGCCGACGACAGCATGAACGATGCACCTACACCCCCTACCCCGGTCGAGGTTGTCCGGCCGGATTTGTGACCAGCCGTGAGCTGAGGGAGAGTGTGTGGCCACCTATGTCTTGCTTAGATTTCGAGAGCATGAGAGAGTGAACGAGAGGAACCCTAGTAAAGCAAGCGCTAAGGCTCCTGCTTTTATATATAGTGGAGTGATTTTGTTGTACCGGCTTCAAAAAAATGCGCTCCTACGTGTACCCGTGAGTGGGTGTGAGAGAACTAGTGCGTGCGTGCACCGCTTCTCTTCGTGAGAGTACAATATATACTATGCACAAAGAACGTTCGCCGCAAGAGTAATAATATAAGTGTGTGACGTGTGAGCTAAAATAAAATGTGCGTGCCGTCTATTTTGTTTTTTATAAGTCCTGAGGGTAGGGTGTGAAGAGCACATATGTGTGTGACGTCTACGTGCAGATAGACGATGGGTGTCACGTGCGAGTCTGCGAGAGAACTCGGGAGAGTTGTGACTCGTGAGGGTGTGTGTGCGTGAGAGAGAGGGGGGGCACGTATCAATGCAATGCATGTGTCCGTAAATCATTATCCGACAAACGTTTGCCACAAGCCTTTTCCTGACGAACACCGTAAGAACCGTTAGATCGGCATCCGACAGTGTCAGTTTTGCCATGTCATTTAACAGAACAGCCACTCCTCCTACACACAAATCTTCCACGTGAGTGTTAGCAACTGTCGTATGCTCCCTCCGTTTCGAAATGCAGTGCATATAGCTTTATTGAAAATTAGAACCTCGCAAACTTTTACCGAGTTTTCATGTACCAAATTGCACATGTAGAATACCCTGTATATATCATTTCATTCATCTTCAAGAGGTAACTATAAAGATGGGTGAGGAGTCTACAAAGAAAGACCATCGTATCACCCGCAGCAATTTCAACCATCCTTTAGTGTCGAGGAATATCATAGGAACTCTATATGATATGATTTTTATAGGATTTTTTCCTTTAGAGCCACTTGGTTCATATGAATGGATTCCTATACTCCCTTAATTTCAAAGGAAAATAAACATTAGCGTATATTCAATATAAAAGTTCCTATGATATGAACCAAATTACATCTCTTTGCTAATCCCTCCTCATAGGAATTGAGATACATGTCATCTCTAGATTCAATAGAAAAGTTCCTATGATGTGAACCAAATGACATCTCTTTTCCAATCCCTACTCATAGGAATTGAGATCCTCCATGTCATCTCTTTCCCTACAAATTCCATGTATACATGTTCTATTCATAAATATATAGTACAACCCACTAGTAGCTTTTTTCCAAAACATGCAACTATGGCACAAGAACTATATAGTGTGCCAATAACTTTGAAAGATGGTCGCTGGATGAAGCTAACCCGACAGTGCAGAGATGGGAAAATCCGAGCACTATTGGCCATTGGATATCATCAACATTCCACCATATATGCCACATGTACAACTTAGAAGACTCCATGGTTGAACTTAAGCATAATGCACAAACCTCAAAACACAAGCACTTCTCCTTTGGTTTAGAATCTTCTGTATCATAATTGATTATTTTTTTCTAAATGAATTGCCATTATTTGTTTTTTACTTTATGATTTACAATGCACAACCCCATGAATCTTAACATTTTTATAAAACTAATTGATTTTGAATGAGATGAACTATAAGAACTAAACGAACATCTACATATGCATATATGACTCAAAGCTTTACATGCTATAGTGTGTATTTATTCATAATTTGGTTTCGAAATCTCATGCGTTCAATACATGTGTACCTTACTAGTTTTGAGTAGAGTAGCAAATTTCACGCGGCCCTGGGTATATCAAAATGCGGGGCCCATGCATCATTGCCTTTCGGTCGAACCTACGTCCACAATTTTTTGTACGTGCTATATCTCCACTGGTCCCCGAACCCAAAATGATGCCTCGTTCCCGTAAAATCAAGGGGCACACACATATTTAAGGCGTCGACTCGAACCTGTTTACTACGACGTGGCCCCGCATGCTGTAGTACTCCTACAAACCCTACCGCCGCACTCATCATCGGTTTTCTTCAAGAGGACGAGGGAGAAGCCGATTTGTAGTGGAGGCGCTTTCAAGAAAAGGATCTGTAGTGGAGACCCCTACCCTAGGGTGCCCTAGGTAGCTGCCGCATGCATCATTGTTTTCTCTTTTCTTTATGCTCTTGCGCGCTAGAGTGAAATGATGGTTGCTTCGTTCGTCCAGCTTAATGCAGGAAAGGTGGGGCTTTGTGATTTGACCCCTCATCGCTCATTTTCTACTACTGCGGCGCTACGACCGGGGTGCCTCCAATTCCAACCGCTGGTCCGAACTGTAATTTGGTGCATCACACATGGAACAAGGACTGACCCTGCTTGAGTTGCTACGCCAACACAACAGGAGCAGCCTACTACTTGGTTTTGCTCCTTGGTGAATCCCGATTATATTGATCTAAAAAGATACGTGCTGAACTACCCTCTCTGTCTCGGTTTTTTACTTGTAGGCGTCTCGGTTTATAGGGTTTGCACGTAGTTCTAGGTCATCCATTTGACTAACTAAATATGAGTTACTATGTCAAAAAAGTATATCATTGCATTCTTATTGCTTGATATGTGAAGAAACAAGAAACGAGGTAGAAGTTAATGCACCGCGCCTTAGTATTTTGGGATTATTTGGTTTTCGTAAGATGACTTACTCACCTAGACGGAGGGAGTAGTTGTATTTAAAAGTCGAGGGCGGGGCTTTTCCTGCGCGGTAGGCAGGGCAGTTCTGCCTAGTCGATTCGACAGAGACGCGAGAAGACGAGGGAGTAGGCTGCTGCAAACGTAGGGTTGTCTGATTTGACAGCGAGTTACCGCTGGACAGGTGGGGCCCCGTGATTTGACTTGCCATTATCATTTTAACTGCGGTGCTATGACCGGCGTGAGTCTCCCGATTCCTGACCACCTCCACACAGGTGCCTCTCCCAATGCTCCACCATGTAGTAGTAGAGGTTGGCTCTTGCATGAGAGCCCACTTCTCCACTTTTTCCTTGCCTCTCTTTCCTCCACATATGCAAAAATGCCATGTAAAGTGCACTATTGTACTTACTTGCTCCTACAGGTGCTTAAGCTTGCCACATAGGCATAAAGTCTGATGTGGCAAGTTAATCAAGAAGAGAGAGTCTAGTTTGGCGACCCAAGGAAGAAACGGTGCTAAGCGCGTGTACCTAGGTGAAAAGACAATTTTGAGTCTATAGCTAATTAAATGAAGCAAACTTAGCAACACCATTTCATTCGAAGAGGTCACTCCTTGGCAAATGAAATAAATACTAGTACTCCCTGTGTCCCATTATATAAGAATGTTTTTGACACTACACTAGTGTCAAAAACATTCTTATATTATGGGACGGAGGGAGTACGAAGAAAGAGATAGAGAGGGGTAAAAAAACACTTATAGCCAACCTTGTTGTAGTATGAGTGACTAAGTGATGACTATGTATGACATGCCAACATTAGATAGCCTAACGCACCATGTTAAATCTCCAAGGGCGCAACCGCGCGAGCGACGCGACGGTCGTGGCAGGCGCGACCATGATACGGGCTGCTGGCAGCCCTTGGATCTGAGATCAAACGGTCGCATGCTAAGTTGCTGAAAATTTTAGGAATAACCCTCCAGGATAGGATATTCACCCATAGGTCTAGAATCACGCCATGCAACCGTTCGATCTCAGATCCAAGGGCTCTCGGAAGCCCGTATCATGGGAGAATGGAAAGCCACTACCCTGTCGTTCGCACGCTGGCAGTTCGCTCCTACTCGTCCCCGCACGTCCTTTAATACTATGATGGTTCGCTCCTAGTCGTCCCGTCCATTCACATTAGTACATTACGGCAGTTCCACTAATCCTAACCCTCCTCCCAACTCCATGGCGTCCCAAATCTCCCCGATCGGCGGTGAGTACAAGGTTAGAACCATCACCGGCGATGAGTTCGATGTCATCTACACCCGTACTTCCGCGACGGTGAAAGGATGCCTTTCTCGCTTCAGACGCATGTTTGAAAACTCACATGATGAGTGGGTCGCTGGGCTAGATGTTGAGTACACCACAGTCGTGGGACGAGAGAAGGATCTAAAGGACGAAGAGAGGAAGAAGCCCGTCGTGATCCAGGTTTGCGTACATAACGGTTGCTTGGTCTACCACATATGCCATGCAGACGTTGAGTGCCAGGATTTAAGAACTTCCTCGAGGACAAAACAGTCAAATTCATTACTGTAGACTTTAAGAACGACAAAGAAGTCCTGCGTCGGATAGGCCTCGTTGTAGGCAACCCCTTCGACCTCCAGAAGAATCGGCCGGTGCCCTCTCGTCAGCCTTCAATGCTGACCCTGGCAGGAGCCATGGTCCATCCTTCGTACAATAACTGGAGAAACCTTCATACACGTTTCATCGTCATGCATGGTAGCGGAATGTACTAGATATAGACCACATCCAGTACGCTGCAATGGATGGCTACCTTTGTTTCAATATCTACAAGGGTTCGATGAAGAGCAACACCCAAGTTGGCGGTTCAAGCAAAGAAGTATCGGCCAAGAGGAAGAGGGACAAGGACGAAGTCGAGGACGTGGAAGAGGACTCCGAGTAAGGTGGCAGTGTCGTTGCATTATGGTGGTTCTAAACTTCTAATGCAGTCTATACCGGATTAGTTGCATAGTTTAATTTCAGGTGTGCTTAGTTTAATTTGAGGGGTGTGTTGTGCTGAGCCCCCAGCAGAACTATGTTATGTTTCTTCTCGTTACTTTAACCCTTCAGTATGTACATACTAGTACTAGTATTTCTTTAATAGAATTTAGCACCCCAATTAAGCACGTACTAGCTTTTTTAATAGTACTATATGCATAATTTGGCGATGAGCGCTCTCTATATGTACCACCTTTTTTTTAATTTCAATTTTTGCTCCATGGCGCAATCCATCGATAGTGGAGTACTACCTCCTTCCTGGTTTATTGGTCCTCATTGTAATCTGTGCCAAATTTTGACCATAAATTTAACTAACAAAATGGTCATGCATGTCACAAAAAATTATATATTTGAAAACTATGTTCGAATATGAACCCAGCGTTATAATTTTTGTTAACATGCACTAACATTTTGTCAGTTAAATCTTTGGTCAAAATTTAGGACAAACTACATAGGGGACTAATAAACCAGGCCGAAGGTAGTACTACTGTACAAAAGTATACATTTTTTAAAAGGCTAGCATACTGTTCATCACATATATATAGCCAGTTAAATTCTCAACCTAGAACGACGTGCATGCCATGTAGTAAACCGATCCGGAGGAAGTATAGTAAAAATGAGGTGATTTTACCGAGCGATCGGCGAGGGAGCATGCCATGTCATGCGGTCCCACGTGTCATGATGTACCAAGGCGATGCGTGTGTCCCTCTTGAGGCAGAAGCAATACTAGTACGTGGTTTGAGATGATGTCGAATCGAAGTGTGAAATAATGGTTGCTTCGTTCGTCTGGGAAGGTGCGGCATTGTGATTTGACGTCTCATTTCTCATTACTACTGGGTCGGTACGAGTGGGGTGCGTCCCCCCTGTTGTTCTGCACTGTTATTTGGTGCTTGACACGTCGACCCGGTTGCTATATGTCCCACATGTCAGCGACAGGAAGTACAGAATTCATGAAAGGGAGCGTCGACGGAGGAGTATACTACAGAATTCATGAAAGGGAGCGACTTAGTTTTGGAAAAATCTGTTTTTACGGAGTACGTACCCACTAGGGTTTATAGGGCTCATCTAAAAAACATTTGTTTTTCCGTTTGATAAGTCTCAATTCTACTATACTAGTAGTAGTACCATTACATGTTGGATTTCGAGGTGCGTTAGATCACCCGACGCAAGCAGTGTCAAGAGGAAACTAACCAATGCATGTACAAGTTCATGGAAATTTAGTGGTCATTCATGCATTTGTTCTAATTAATGCCTCGGTAAACATAACTTCTTGAGAAAAACGAGCGTATTGTGCGAACTACAAAATTAATTCGGCCACTCACCGTCTACCTTGGTTGGAGAGATTTTGAAATTGAGCCATAAACTGGAAAGGCTCGATTACTATTTGTGGCCTTGTATAGATGCAAAATGTATTTTTTTATAGTGGCCTTGTATAAGTAAATGGAGAGAGTACTAACCAAAGTATGTACGTACTATAGTAGGGACGAGGAGTAAACGGAGGGAGTAGTAAACTTTTCTCCTCGTGCTGCGAGCCACCGCGCGCGTGGGCGAGGGAGCGGGCGTAAAGGTGTATAGTAGTACTCCCTCTGGTCCTTTTTGGTTTGCTCCTAAGAAAATTCAGTTTTTCCCTCAAAGCTCTGCGCCTTGGCTTCTTTACCCCGCTCTTTCCACTGGTACCCCTTCCATCTATTCCACTTTGAGTGCATGTGCAGCCGCAGTAACTCCCAACTCTCTCTCCCATACCAATCGCCCCTTCCCAAGGCGTGCGCATGCAGATAGAGTGACATACATGCAGGCATGGAAGAGTGAGACGCATGCAGACTTGAAAGAGAGAGAGATGCATGCAGCGCGAGAATTCCGGTGTGGGGCAGGCTCAACCAATGGTATGCATGCCTAGAAAAACTAACCCCAGCCTCTTTCGGTAGCACATCAGGGATAGAACTGTCCAATTTCAAATGAAACAATCGCTCCTTGGTATCCTGGCTTCACCTTAGACTAGTTACAGTGGGAGTAACTTCAGCAGTAACATCGAGTCCAACTCAGCAAATTTGCTTATGTGGCAGTGAGTTAATGAGGAAAGAGATAGTTATAGTAACTTAGCTAGTTACTGTAACATCACATGTCCCAATGCAATATGAGTCTATAACCTAATAAATGAAGCTTTGCATGTTACCACACTTATGTTACTACCTACTATGAAGGTAGTAACATAGTCTAGGGATATGTGTATGTTACTAGTGTATGTTACTACCCATTGTGGCTAGTCTTAGACGCAAACAAAAGAGGACCGGAGGGAGTAGTAAGCTTCACCTCATCCTGCGAGCCACCGCGCCCGTGGGCGGGGGAGACGGCGTACTAAGCAAGTTTCTCCTCGTTCTACGAGTTGACGGGACCCATCAAAAGTACTCTAGTGTATAGAGCCTTGCCTCTAAGGTAGGCCCCACATGGTTTGCCTCTTTTTTTAATTCAACATAACGCGTCAAGTCGCAATTTGTTTGTTCACCCGTGGTAGACGATCCTCCCTCCACCAAGTGGACAACCAGTACATGTGCCAAATTACCACGTGGGCTGCCTTTTTCGTACAGAAATGAGCTCCACCGTGTACCCGCGCGGCTGTGGTTGGGAAAGAGATGGTAGTACATGCGCCGTGCGTGCACCTCTTCTCTTCGTGTACGTCCCCCACCTACGTGGGTGTGTGTGAGAGAGATACAAACATAGACATAATGCACCGTCCATCCCCATGCCTCCGCCCAGTCCGACCACCAGTCACCACCACGGCACCACGCCCCACTCCTCCTCACCTTATCTCTCATATTTCTCCCTCCATTTTTATATACAAGGGGCCGCTATCAAAATTACAATTTGCAGATATACAAGGCCACTAACACTAATCGATGCAATATTAATGGTGTTTGCCTCATGGTACTAGCAAAGGAGGACATTAATTATCCCTTGCATGCATGCGGGAGTTTGTAAAAAATGCATCTTGATGTTCCGTGCAATCTACGGGCATCTTGCTAGTCCATGAAAACAACACATGGCAAAATTCCACGGCGAACGAGGGATTTGAATCTATTGGGAGGGGCTATTTGGATCTTGCCCGGGGTAGCCAAAATATTGGCGACCCTTTTTTCCACCGGTGCCTTTGCCACCGATGAACGAGGAGTGGCTCGGGTGCTCATGTTGTCATGCACCCTCCAGCGCGCACGTTGGAGACGAGCTCGCACGAGCTGTGTATTTTTGTCCCACAATGTCGCCCGAGCCGCCCGCACACCGACCGGCAACCCGCAAATTACGCCATCCAACCGTAGCCGCACACATTATGACAGCAACTCAACCAACCAGACGAAATTCATGCAAACACGTAGACAAACTGATATTTCATATAAACAACAACGGAAATCATATAAAATACCGGGTTTTCACACAAACATGACGGATTTCATTACATTCAAATGGACTACGCGGTGCTAGTACTGGACAGCACAGGTATATAATACCTGGCCTAAATGGTCGCCCGCCGAACGATTTGTGTTCCTCATGTCCGGCAGCACGATCACCGGACTGCCAGGAGCCCCGGAGGTATATGCTTCAGCGCAAAGGACGGCTCACTTCCCCACTGCCCAACTGATATCATTGGCTGGTGCCGAAGAGGCGAAGATGATGGTGGCCGGCACCGGTTCGAGTTCATCACCAGCCACTACTTCGCCATGGCCGGCACCGGCTCAAGTTCATCCTAACATTCCCCTCTTCCATGGAGCCCATGCGGGGTCGATGAAGGTCCTCGCAACAAAAGGATCCAGCAAGACACCTGCTGTGTACGCCGGCATCGCCTCCGCGGTGGCCTTCATGGGACCCAAGCGGTGGCGGCCTCCCGTGTTCTACTTCTCCTCGATGATGGCGGCGGACGCGGAGCCGCTGGCCACCGACTCGTCGCTCTCCGCGCACCCGGCTTCTGTCGCTGCTTGCATGGCGCGAACACCGGCATGGGAGTCTCGGCCACAGAAACGGGAGACACGGTACGAGGCGACGGCGTGGACGGCAGCAACGACGCCCGTGCGCCGCTCCTCATCGAGCTGGCCTGGAGCGGCGAGTTGTTGAACCGCGCGCCGGCTTGGGGTGGCAACTGGCTCCGTCGGGCGAAGGGAGGGAGGTGGATCAGCGAGCTGCATAGCTCGTATCCGGTGGGCTACCAAGTCGGCTTGGATGCGGAATAACTACTCTTCGTAAGCCATTGTAAGAGTGGAAAAAATGGTGGAGGAGATAGGGGAGCGGCGGAGGTGTGCGATTCTTGGCCGGCGTTTGGCCTCGTTTAAATAGGAGATTAAATAGACGTCGGACAGGAGGAGCTCGGCCGGTGTTGCGTTTAATGCCGGCCCGGTCATGAACGGACGTGTGTCCAGAGTGGGTTTCTCGGCTTCCACACGGGCGGGTTTCATGGAGGCGTTTGAATGTGGCACGGAGGCGTGTTCAGCCGGGCGTGCCGCGAGTGGCGCCCTTGACTCTCACCTAGGACACCGCACCATTCTTCCACTGACGTGTGGGATCTTTGGGTGCATGGCCTGCATGTCAGTGACCCAACGCAGGCAGCGCACAGCAGAGGAACCTTTGGTGGGCCAGGGTGGTCAGAAGCGGGCATTTCATAAACCGATGATTGTTCATTGAGTGTGACGTCATCTTTTCATGTAGTTAAGCCTACTATGTTGATAGCCCGTTCGATACGTTGTGATTCATAAAGAACGATGAAAACATCAATGTTCTGCTAATCAAAGATAAGATTGATTAATACCCGTAACAATCCATGTCCTTAACAAAGGGTGCCTGCACGTATAGGTTGAGCGTGTGTCTTGCGTCGTGTGTTGTGTGCATGCAGGTGTGCGAGTGTTGCGTGTGTGCAAGGGTGCGTTTCAGTGTTGCATGCATGGGTGCGTACGTGCGTGTGTTCGTGAGTGCATGTGTACGTGTCAGTGTTGCATGCCAGCATGCGTGCGTGTGTACATTATGTGTACATGTCAGTGTTGCACGCCTACATGCGTGCGTGTCTTGTGTGCATGCATGTGTTCGTGCGGGGTGAGGCTACACGTCAGTCGACTGACTTTTTCATCTCTGGTCATTAGATTTTCCAGCCGTTAGATACGAAATCAAGGGCCTCCAGTTTATCATCAAACTCCACCCCTCCCCCCCCCTGAGCCGCCAGCCACCACCGGCCGAACTTCCCACCCCCGCTGCCCGCGGCCGACCCGCCCTC